>NW_021318636.1:97970-108995 GCF_001605985.2 Dendrobium catenatum
GACGTTCGTTTTATTCTTATTGCCTTTCACTTCTTTTGTTTCTTTGGTTATGAAAGGAATAACTCCCCGTTTCAATGATGTGAGGATGAACCATCATAGTGTTTATTTAGAAGGGGAAGGATAAAGTTTTATCTCTTTTGGATGTTAATATGCCTTTCTATTAAGAATTTTCAAAAACTGTTACTTTGTTGGGACTATTTAGGGCTTTAGCTGGATGCGTAATCCTTATGCTTTTTAGGCTCTACTAAGATGCCTTTGCACATTTAACTCACTAGTTGGGTGGGAGTTAATAGGAATTATGCCCCAAGCAACTCCCCTTATTATAATTCTGTGATGACTATAGCACATGTTGCGATCCAGCGCGTTGCTTTAGTACATAGATATTAATTTCAAGGGATTTCTCGCTGGTCTAGGTTTCTCCGTTAGGGATAGGGTAATGGCTGCTTATTTATTGATTTTGCTGGATCCTGTTCATAAGTGGTAACTATTTACGTTATATTCAGTATGACATTCTTTTATTTTATGGTTATAGCCATTAATATTGGTGGAACCAATATCAATTCACGCATTTTTGCCATAACTATTGACACGTAACTTTTCATTATATGTGATGTTAATTAATCCTTTCACATGTATTTGATGGACTTTCCAACTTTTGTCCAAGATGATGAAGATATTTGTAGATTTATTCAGACCAAATCTAGTGGGGATTGTGTAAAAGGACTACGGTTCTCTGCCGCACCGGGTAGTGGTGAAGGAGTGTTTGTAAAGGCTTCTCCGCCTTGCTGTGGGTGCAAAAGGAGAGACACTATTGGTATTAGTGCAATACTCAGAGGGTGCCTCTGGGGAGTGGATGTAGGTCTGGTTTAGACCGAATCACTATAAATCTTGTGTCTTTTGCTTTACAGCTTTTTTTATTTTCCGCATTTTTCTTTTGTTTGAAAAACTCTGTGGTTGAAAATTTTTTCTATAAAAAATTTCATTAAAAAAATTTATTTTGGTTCATCAAAACTTCAAAGAGGGTAAGTTTTTAAAAATACCAATTCACATCCCCTCTTGGTAGCCTTGGGACATCAACTTAGGTCTAACAACCTATTCACTAGACTCAACAGTCTTGACTATTTTTTTTATTTCATTTGGTCCTCTACTCTTGTGGCCCTTTGTAGTTTGCTTAAACTTGATGCGTGTGGTATTCCTTTTGTTAGATCTTAACTATTTTTATTCCTTAGTGTTATACTAGGTGGTTTGCTTTCTCTGGCTTTCTGGTTGCTAGGTCATTTTACTTTTTTGGGATTTTTGGTTTCACCTGCTGGCATACTGTAGTGTTCTTATTTTTAATGATATCTGGGATATCTGTGAGGTGGAGGATTTGTTTCATCTTGGTTTTTCTTTTTGGTTGATGTCTTGTGTTAGTTTCTAGAGGAGTATGCTGCCTCTTGCTATTTTGATGGTTATCTGGACTGCTATTTTTCTGCTTTTAGATAGATTCTTCTCCCTTCTTTGGGGTTACTTGTGCTATATCAATTTTGTTCTTCAAACCTGCTATTTTTTTTGTTCAGTTATTTGTTATCTGCTACTGGCATTTATTTGTGTCTTCCATTTTTGCTGATGTCTTAGTGGATTTAGACTTGAGCTATGATTTCATAGGTTATAGTGCTGATGGATTTTTCCATTGTTGCTCTCCTACCTTTAGTTTTTAGTTTGATGGGGGAACCCGTAAGGCTTTGGTTGGGCTTTCTTATTGTGTTTGTTCTTTTGCTGGTTTGGTTATTGCCTGCATGTGGTTTTTTATCCCTTGGATTCTGGCTTGGCTTATGTTTAACTAGTTTTAGTGGTCTAGAGTGGATATTATAGTTGGCATTTTGGAAAACTCGTGCTATTTTTTTGGGGGTTTTATGTTTCTCTGGATGGGTTCTTTAAAGGTGTTTTTGGGTGACCTTGAAGGTTGGATTGAGTGGCTTGTTGATTTTCCTAGTGAGGCTTCTTATATTAATTGTACTCTGAGCTCTTTAAGTTTTAATTCTCGTCTTAGCTAAGGTAGAGAAGATTTTGCTTCTCCTTTTTGGCTAGCTTAAATTTAGACTATTTTTATTGTTGAACCTATATTTTTTGGTGGTATAGCTTCTCTTTTTGCAGCTTTTCTCTGCAGGTGCAGCTGCTTTTAGCTAACTTTAAGCTTTTTTATAGAAAAATTGGGCTTTATGTCATTATTGTTATCTTTCTTTTTTGGATGCTTGTTTAGAGCATCATTAGAATGTTACTAGGGTGCACTGTATTTTTTATTAGTGGAGATAATTGGCTTGTAAGTTATCTTTTACATTTTTTTAATGCTCGTAAGAGCATTAGCGAGCTGATGGTCTCCTATAAGGACTTTGTAATTATTTTTTTACTATTAGTGCGTAGGCTACATTGTTGGTTTTAACCAAAATAAATAAATAAATAAAGTAATAAAAAATATATCGAAAAAAATTGTTTAAATTACTTTGGGAGATCCACTAATTTTTTTTGTTATTTGAAAATATTTTTTTTTTACAAGTTGTAAAAGTTATGATCTGGTTATTTCTTTGTAAAATTGATGATATAAGGTATTTGGGAATAGGTTGTGAGAATATCAAACACCTTTGCTACTAGTTTTGCATGTTTGATGTTCTTGCAACTTGTAATATTTTTAATGATTCCAAATATTATTGATTTGATTATTAATAATTTCTCCTAACATATTTGGGAGAATTTTTTTTGCTCTTATGTGCACTAGACATTTTAGGGAATCATACTCTGGATTTGAAACTTCAAATCAAGATCGTTTAAGATTTATTATAAATGCAGTTTTGTATTTCCCATTTTATTGAGTATTGAGGAGTGTGATTGTAATTGAGTAACTGACGCACACACATAGTGGGTGAGAGTTAAAATTTATAGTTTTTAAACTAATCATATCACTTCAAATATTGTAAAAAAAAGACATCCGCTCTGTTATTTTCCCAATAGCAGTTGAAATGAATAGAAAAGAAATTTTTTTCTAGGTATATTCGTACAGGATAAATTCCTATTTCATATAAGGACGATCATCTTTAGGTTTGTTTTTGCATGAAGATCATACAAGATGATCTCTCAAATTAGGTTTTGTCTTGATAGTAAGATCGTACGCCGATGATCCAGTGATCGTCACAAGGACAAATGCCTCAGATTTGTTCTCATATGAAGATCGTATGGGAAGATCCATTTTCATGCTAGGTGACGAACCACCTCTTATTTTATGTCTCTCACAAAACACTTTTTTCTAAGTATAGGTTCAATTATGGGCGATCCCATTTATACCGGTACATAACGGTCTCGGTCCTATTCTCTCATTGTATGCCTATGATTAAAAGTTTCTATTATCATGAAATTTATTTTTAAACCATGTTCATCTTTGGATCGAACTTAGTTCGTGCTCAAAAACGATGATCACGTAAATGAAATGAATGTTCAATTAACTTATCTATCACTACACACATAGGTTCACTAGGACCCAACGAGCTATTATAAACTGGTATCATGTATGATTACTTATATAAAACATTGAGTTCGTACATCAGTATCGATCGTGTACACATCACAAAATTGATAAATTAAATTTGAATTTTTTGACAGTCGTTTTCTTGTCTTATTATAAAAAGTATGATGACTCATGTCAGCACTTAATGCCATAAGATTCTTTATTTCTCAATCTTTACCTTCATGATATTTTTAAGGGAAATTTAGAAAGAAGAGGAGTCGCTATTGTAGAGAAGAGTTTTTTGTAGAGAGATTCCTTGCTAGTGGAGGGTGTCTGATATGGCAGAGATTACATGAAGGATATAGCCTAAAAGGTAAAGGATTCTCTGGTTAATTGAGTATTTTCACGATTCTCTACTTTCCTGCTAGTTTCTAAGATTGCTTGTAAGTTGTGAAGACTTACTGAATAGAAAGGATCGCAGTTCCTAGTTGCCTAACACTACGCGAGAGTGTGAACAACCGATGATTCTTATGTCGAACACTTGGAGGGTATGATTGCTGAAGTACTGCATCCAATACTTTGGCACGGTGTGAAAGGATGACAGGTTATCTCTTACATCCCTTGGAGGGTGTGAAGGATGAATGGTTCTCTGTTAAGCACTTGGGAGTCGTGGAATAGCCGAAGGTACTCTGCTTACACTTGGAGGGTGTGAAAGATGAAGGTTTCACTGTCGCACGCTGGGATTGCGTGTGAAGAGAGTTCTAAATAGAGAGCTTCCATCCATTTGCATGGGCGGCACATAACGGAGAGTCATCTTGTGGTACCTTAGTGCACACATTTATCCCTGCAATGTGTGGAGGCTTCAAGGATGGATGTAGGGATCGTGTATTGGAGCTAAGACGCAGACTTATATTTGTGATTTGTTCTAATGTATTCGTTGCTTATTTCGTTCATCTGGCAAGTTAATATTTTTCGTGACTGGAACGAGGTTTAACTTTTGAAACTTTAATGAGCTTGCTTTTGAGAGTCAATCAGTTTCTAATGTTTGAAAATCAAGAGAATTTTTAAAATACCAATTACAGAATCAACAGTTGGGACTAAAAAAAGCTTTAGTTTTATCTTGGCTTCCATATGATGTCAATGTTGTTATATCACTGGAGAATATGCATCATATAATTTATACGTGATCCTGTTGCAGTTAGAACATGGGTTTATTTGATAATTTTTTTAGAGTTAAATTGGTTTAATACCATATTTCTAATGCGTCAAGGCTTGGTTTTATTAATTCTAAAGGCCGATTCATAATGCTATTCTCTCACGTTCTTATTGATTTTTTGGTTATGAAAGGAATAACTCCCTTTCAATGATGGCAGGATGAACCATCGATAGAGTTTTTTAGAAGGGAAGGATAGAAGTTTTTATCTCTTTTGGATGTTAGATATGCCTTTTCTATTAAGAATTTTCAAAACCTGTTACTTTGTTGGGACTATTTGGGCTTAGCTGGAGGGTAATCCTTATGCTTTTTAGGCTAATACTACAGGCCGAACACCACCTTTAATTCCCTTAAATAAATTTGGCATGGTGCTAGTATAGATTTTTCAATGGGTTTGTGTGGTGCTGTTAGGATAGTAAAATGGCTGCCTATGTAATTGATTTTTGCTGAATCTGTTCATAGTTGGTAACTATTTTACTATATTCATTAATGGACATTCTTTTTTGTATATTGTGTATCCCTCTTACACTTAACTAACTTTTATATTGAAGTGAATTCTGATTATTGATTCCAAACTTTTTCAGATGATGAAATATGTGTTATATCCCAATCTCTTCTAATCCATTGTATAGGAAATAACAAAGCTGCTGCTATTTTGTTTAACTCTTCTTTTACCATGTTACAAGGAAGGTAATGCATGTGCTATCGTGCTTACTAATTGGATTGTAAATCGTTATTAAGTTAGAGTTTGATATTGGCATTTTACCTCTTGCAAACTTATTTATTTGATTATTCAATTATATTGTTTTACATATAGTCTCCCTAACACTATTTTCTTGCTAAGTGTGTACTAACAATTTCAGGAAATCAACTCCAGATATTAGAAGACTTTAATCAAATTCAACAAATTGTCATAAATTTTGATATGAGAGGGAGTGATTGTAATTGAGTGAAAATCACATTATACCAGGACTTGGGGAACTTTTTTGTGAACTGATCGTACAGGACGAACTTAGTTCGTACGGGAAACGATCATGTCAATTACCTCACCTAAGGAGAGCAATGGATCGAAACAGTGCGGAGAGAAAATTTTTTCTTAAGTCCTAATCATCAGGACGGAAAATTTTTAATATGATCTCCCGGGAGAGTCCTGCGGGATTCTCACTTTCTACTATTCGTTCCAGACAAAATCAATGTTTCATCCCAGGAGAATGTCTCTGTATTCTCACCGTCCCTTTATTACGTCATAGATGAAAAATAAGGTTCATCCAAGACAAACATCTCTGTATTGAGGCCGCTTCCAATTCAAACGCAGAACAAAAAAGATGTTCCGTTAAATCCCAGGACATGAACGTCTATGTATTAAAGCTTGCTCGTGTTCGTTCCAGACAAACTAGTCGTCCCAGGACGAACTGAACTGGACTTACGTCAGTTGTTACGTCCTATAAATTTCGTGAACCTGACCTATGTAATAATTTTGTTTCGTACCAGACGAACCTGGTTTATACGGATGATTAGCGTGTATGAAATAATTCTGTACCAAATATACATAAGGTTTGTTTCCGACCATTAAAGTAAAAATCGTCAAGGACGATCCACTCAATCGTACGGTACGATCCACTGCATACTAAAATTGAATAGTTGCAATTTTGGGCAGTTTTTCTGTCTTTTGTATAAAAGTCCAAAACTTGACTGCCCCCCCCATATCTTTTTGCCAATTATATCTCGTGCCTATTGAAAGAGAAAGTCAAGGAGAGAGTGTGAGAGAGCATTTCAAAGAGGATTCCCTACCACTGGGCGTGAAGCTTCACTTGGGTGTTTTAAAGGTAGAATCTCTACTTGTGAATTGAGATGACTTCACTCTTTCTCTTTCCCTATCTAGATTATATGTGAGAGAAGATCTGTCAAGGAGATCCGGTTCTCTGTCGACACTTTGGAGAGTGTGAAACAGCTGAAGGGTGTCTCTGCCCACACTGGAGTGTGAAAGGAATGAAAGGGTCTCCTGCCCACACTAAGGAGAGTGTGGAAAGGAGAAGGGTTTCTCTGCGCCACATTAGGGAGAGTGTGAGCGGACGGAGGTTCTCTGCAACAACTGGGAATTGTGTAAAAGGACTACGGTGTCTCTGCCTGCACCCGGGTAGGTGGTGAAGAGAGTGTTTGTAAAGGCTTCTCCGCCTTGCTGTGGTGGCAAACAGGAAGAAGACACTATTGGTATTAGTGGTCAATACTCAGAGGGTGCTAAAACTGGGAAGTGATGTAAGTCTGGTTTTAGACCGAATCACTAATAAAATCGTTGTGTCTTTATACTTTACAAGTTTTTTTTAATTTCCGCATTTTTTTTTTTTGTTGAATAAACTCTGTGGTTGAAAATTTTTCTATCTAGAAAAAATTGAGAAAAATAGAAGATCCTAGTGAATCAAGTCCACACTAAGTTGGAATTTTCTGATGCATCCACATACTTTTCGAGAGAGAAGGATAAAGTTTTTTTTCCCAGAAAACCTTTTGAAAGTTTAGACCATGTATACCAAGGTTTATTCCAATTAACCTACCATCCATTAGCATGCCTTGGAACCAGAACTTTTTAAACATCTCTCTGACAATACGTTGAGACAAGAAACTTCTTCGGAACTTCTAACCCTTTAGGATAAAGTCTACGATGACCAAACCTATTTCCTTGTAACAATATCTTCGAACAGATCCTTTGACAAGAATTTTTTTATTTGCGATTTAAGTCGCTACTATACTCTGTGTGCCCCTTATTGTGGTATAGATTGTCTTGAACTATGACTGCTTCCGCTCGATTGCAACTTTACGAGCCAGGATGAGTCCAAACGCTTATCTTGTTTGAAGAGAGTCACTTAATCCGTATTGTTTTATTATCCTAAATCCCGAAAGAACGGAGTGAATAATAGGAAAGTCTAAGGTTGGTGTATGGTCTTGCATTCTACATTTCGACTGTGTGTGTCCTTGAGGCAAATTAAAGCATCTTCATCCATTGTTCTATTCAGGGATACAAATATTGTTGATAAAAGGTATAATGAGTGGTAAGCAGCGATGCTTCGCACTAAATATTTCTTCGACGTTATTTTCTTTCGATGCAGGAAGCCTGGCTAGTTAAAAAAAGAGTGCGCTGTTCTACTTAATTTATCATAGAAATTGAATTCTTCCTAATCTAGGAGGAGGGCGTCACATCTGGTGAGAGCAAGAGTTAGCAAAGGTGAGTTAATGATACATATCATTAAATATAGTCTCTCTCTTTTGGTTCACAAGATATATTTGTAGTTGGTACGATATTTCTGAGTGATCGGGAGAGATCATTAGAGCTGCCTCTTGCTATTATTGAAATAGGGTTAGGACTGGATTAGATAGTTTATTAATCTTATAGCTAGATTCAACTTCCTCTTCTTTCTTTCGCGTGTCATGTTTTTTGTGTGATATTATTCTTGTTTATTTTGTTCTAACGTTTTCTTCTTTCTCTCACACTATCCTATTTTCTTTCATTTTTATTCAATACAGCATTCAGCATTACTCTATTGTTATCTTCGACTAGTGAGAGAATATTTTTTACTTACTCTTTATGTCTTCTCTTTGTGTAGAGCTTGTGATGAATCTTGTGTGAGGTATTGAGACTCTTGACGTAAATACTAGTTAATAAGGAAGAACTCCATAGATAATATGTTTGCTCCCAATCGTATTTCCTAAAAGGATGTTTATTCCTCATTAGCTGTCTTGATTCATCAAATCCTTTACACTAATTTTATATGAATTGTTGAGTTTGAAGAGCATTATTGGCACTACTCTAGTTACTATAGGGACTGCTTTGAGTTAGGGTCTCTTTGTCTAAATTTGTGTTTGTGAATCTAACTCTTCTTAGTACATCGAATATTCTGAGGTATAGTAGAGACCTTTCTGTACTCATCGTATAGTATGTGAGTTCTCATTTTATTCTGGCTTTGCTTAATGAGATTTAAATGAGTAAATGAGTGATCATTAAGAGAGATAAGAAAAAATTTTGATAGTCATAGGAGATTATGTAGGAAAAAACACGATGCGCAAATTGTATTGCTCTAATGGGAGGTATATATTATTTTGCTATCATGGCATGGGCAATATGTGTATAAAAAGGAGTGTCTCTGAGTGCGCGAGACCAACTTTCAGAAAGGTGCGATTTAAGAGAGAGAGCCGAAACTTTTTCCTACCGATTTTTTTTTTATTCTCGTCTAGAGAAAGCTGGTCTAATGATACACTTGGTAACTTTCTGATACTCTCTGAGCTCTTTTAGGTTTTTGTAATATTCTCTCGATTCCTGTATTTAACTCGAAAGATGTACAGATGATATTTTGCTATCTTCCTTTTCTGTGATATGGACTATATAATTTTTAGACGATAGATGAGTTTTTATTTGTTGAAATGACCTGTTCTTATCTACTATATTATTTTTTATTGATGTTGGAATAGTGTTGTATAATTAGCATATTCATTTTTGAGCATAAAGATCAACTTGCTAGGCTATTGTGAGATTTCTAATCTGAACTTTCGCTTTTTAGACTAACTCATTTTAATAGGGCGTTCTTTATATAAGAATTAATGAATTTCGGAGTGCTTCACATGTCAATTGAGTTTGTTTTATCTAAATATCTTATATGTGTGAGGAACTTTGCTTCTCAGTTTATGATGCATCATTAGAATGATATTCTAGGTCCGTGTTTACTTGTATTCTCTCTGATTAGTGTGAAGTAAGAATTATGGGCTTGTAAAGTATATTCTTTTTACATTTTTTTTTAATCGCTCGTTAATGTATGACATCTTAGTGTGCCTGAGTCTCTCTTTTGTGAACGTAAGTGTGTAATACGCGTAATGAAGGATATTGGAGTAATTTTAGTATCTCCTTTATTATTTATATATCAATAATTTATTAGCCTAAAAAATAGTCTATTTAATCTGTCTCCATTGTTTATTAAGACTCATACACTAAGTGAGGGGGAGATTGAAAAATTATTGTCAATATTTTTGAGAGTAAATTTCAAAAAAATTATAAATGTTTTGCCATCGAAAATACATCTAGAATTTAAGACGTAGTATTGGTGACGATCCGAGACTCACATTGGTTTTTTGTATTGTTATTTGAGAAATATATGTTATATTATATATCTATTATTTTTATTTATCATCAATATGAATATATATGATCTAAGTAGTTTAACTTAAAATAATTAAACTAAGATTTAATATTTTCAATGTAACATACACACAAAGTATTTTCAAAATAAATTAACATAATTTTAAAATGTTAACAAATTAACTTTAAAAATGAGATTAAAAATCTCAAAATTGATATACTTTATCAGTGAACCACACACTTTTTCTAAAGAATGTAGATATATAAATTTTTATTATAAAGTCTTTTTGATATAATGCTTAAAGTTATTGTTTATATCTGTAATTTCCTTAAATTGGTCTCTTTTTATGAAACCTATTTCAAGTATTTGGTGTGCTAATAACTTGGTAGAAAATTTAATTAAATTCCTTAAATGTCACCATAATATGTATATATTCCATATAGAAGATATAATTTCATCGAGAGACAAGTGTAACACAGAGATTTAAGATAATCTGGGAAGTGATTCCCATTTGGAATCTTATCCACTATCTATAATAACATTAAAATCCTTCCAGCAACGAGGATAATCACATCATAATTATAAAGTAGTTTATGTCACCGAGTATATACACAATGAATTCGTAAGCATAAAGAAAATATCTCAATTCCAGAGATAATTTCTACATCGAACTATTATGAAAGATATTACATTTTAGGATTAATGAATTGTTATTATTTAAGTAAATCAAAACGAATTCTACAAGTACACTGCTTGACGATATATGATTTTTTATTTGTTATGTATAGATATAAATCTAAATCACTGACCTAATTGATTTATGTGTAACCTATTGGTAAAGCATTAATGATAGTTAGATGTGTAAATAAGATCTAGACTATAATCATAATCAATCCCAGGAAATGAGATCGCATGATTCGGACAAATACAAGGACGATGGACTAATTATGACTCTAATCATAGAGTTATGACGAGTTAAATTTAACCCAGTACAAATGTAAAAAAGAGAGCAATTTGAAACATTTATCGACGAATTGAGAATTGATTTTATTAAAATCATAAAAAAACCATATGTGAAAAATATTTTTAGTCATTTAATTAAATTTTAATTCAAAATCGTAAGTTCGGATCTATGGACACGAATTTGTATATTCACAATTAATATTACTTTTAGATAAATATTAATGTTCAGTCCTCTGCAAATTATAATATAT
>NW_021318636.1:109095-116098 GCF_001605985.2 Dendrobium catenatum
ATTTTTACAAAAAAAATTAATATATATTAATTAAAATATTAATTAAATGTTTAATATATTGAAAAATAAACAAATTATTTAAAATAAATTAATATTTTAAAATTTAAAATTAAACTTTAAATGAAGTATTTAAAATTCAAAATTTTGATATTATTATTCATAATTTTTGAATTAATTTATTTTATTTTAATTTATTTAAATGCCTTAGGTTATTTAAACTATTTAAATTGTTTTAAAACTGTTCAACAATTTAAAATATTTCTTAAATTAATTAAATTAAATTAAATGTTTTCTAAAAATTTAAAATTATTTGAAGTGATTTATTTGAATTTTAAATTTATTTAAATTTAATTTCAACTAAATATCAATATAATTTAAAGTTTTATTAATTCCAAAAATAATTTTAAAATTACCGTTATGTATATGTTGAGAAATTTTTTAATAGATTATTTTTAAATGATTATTTATTAATTAAACAATTTAAAGTAAAGTTCTTATTATTAGTTTTTTTTTAAATATAAAACTATTTAATTTATTACATAATAGTTAATTTAGTTAAATAATCAAATAATACAATAAATTAAATTAAAATTATATATTAAATTAGAGTGAGATTAAAAAATTAACATAAAGTATGAAACTAATTTTTAACACATTTATTATAAAAATTTTTTTAAAAAATATAAAAAATGTGTATAAATATAATTTTTTAGTCTTTTAAATTAATGTTTTATTTCAATACTTATGTTTAATATTTTAAATTAATAATAATTTTAAACTGATATATTAGTTTTCTAAAAATTTTGATAAAAATTTTATTAATTTTAAATTAATGTTTGATTTTTTATAATTTTTTAATAAAAAAACTGTATTAAAAATAGTTTTAAAATAATTTAAGACTAAATTTATTAAAACGACAGTCAGTGGTGCCACGTGTCGAGTCTTGGTTTGCCAGTCCAAAATGCGGACGGCGGTGGCACTGTGTCGTATCCTCCATGTAGTTACCCCGTAGTGATCCACGCGTCGGGACTTGGTTAGCCACTTAAGCACATTAACAGATGATCATGGCCATTGGATCAACAAGGATTGTATCAGAAGACCACGATTATATCCCCGTAGTTTGATCTCGGTCAAATGAGATCAAATGGTGGAGATATAATCCCATGGTTTGGAATGAAGAGCCTTGATCGAGCTTGACGAACCAACAACCACGGGGATAGATTTATGGTTGGACAAAGCTACAAAGAGACAAGATCATGGCCATTGATCGTGCGATCAATGGCCCAGAAAACATACACTTGTAACGGACTGTGATTAACGCCATAAAATCGAGTTATCGCTCGTTTGCACAATCCAAACAATCAAATCCCATGAAAATTTGAACCTAGATTATACTAATGAATAGATTTAATGGGGATCCAACTTTGCATTTTAAAATACACCCAATAATAAGTTATTTTATCCTAAGGACTGTGACCTAGGTCTAAAGTTTTAAGAGATTATACGATTGGATCTTCAAGTTTCTTATACAGTTGAGCCTGTAGACTATCAACGTAAGTTTTCCAAGTTGGATGCACAATCTAAAACGTCTTAGATCTACTGCTACAGCTCCTTAAATGAAAAGCACTTGAGGAAGACAGAAAGATTAATGCCGGGAGGTGTTTTACGATGGGTTTTGGTTGGTGAATGAGAAGGAATATGTCTAGGGATCAAAGGAATGCTTAGAAGGTTCTAGGAGGCTTAAGGATATGCGAGAGTGTATAGATTAGAATGATGTTCAAAAAGAAAGTTTTTCCCTATTAAAATCTCATAGATGAAATTGGATGGTCCTAATGCTGCAGAGGCCTCTCGTAGATGCCTTACACCTATCCCATACCTCTGGAATAGTTGGAGAAAGGATGGTTTTAATTAGCATGCCATTGGTGGCTTTGTGCTTCAGGGAGGGGACCACTTACCATTTAAGGCTAAACGAAGCCCTGAGCATTGTTAGGAGAGCTCTAAGTGAGCTTTAGGGTTTAAATAGGCCCTCCTTATAGTAGCGAAAATTAGAAAAAAAGTGGTTTAGTGTGTGATTATGAGCCTTGGGAAGACTTGAGTCCTTGAGTTGACTATATTAATTAGTCAAAGGGTCAAAGAAAGCTAAGGTGGCAGGAGAGGGATGTGGGTGCTACTTGGGTGAACCCCAAGCCTATGGTCAATGCATTTGGGGTCAAAGGGAGGGCTTGACCCCTTCAAAAAGAGGTTTAAATACCTTGTTGACTTAGTTTGACTAGTCAACAAGGTCAAAGCTGATGATGTTGTAGCTAGATAGTGTAGAGGGCTATTTGGGGCAGATTGGGCAAGGATCAAGATCAAAGCTATGGTGAGTGGGAGCATATGCCATAGGAGTGTGACCAAGAATTGAGAGTTGACTTGGTCAACTCAAATTGAATTTGGTTAAGCAAATCCTAAGTCATGCTTTGGTCATGTCTAGGAGTTGATTTGAATGGGTGATAAGGGTTGGAGAGCTCAAAAAGGTCAAGTTACCCTATTTAAACCTATTAAGGGTTAATGGTTCAACCTAGTTTAACTTGGTCAACCATCTTGACCCAAGTCTTGGTTTTGAGTTAAATGTATTTGTTTGGATATTTGGAGTCTAATGGGTGTGGTCTCAAGGTTTGGAAAGGTCATTTGGGTCAAATGACCTATTTGGGCTCTTAATGGGACATTGGGTCAACCAGGTTGATCTAGGGGCTATGCATGGGATCAACAGATTTGAAATGATATTTTGAATTTGTTGGGAGTATTCCTAAGGCATGGGGAGTTCATTTCAGTCAAAATGACTATTTTGACCCTTAAGCAGCTTTTAGGTCAACCCATATTAACCTAGTCAACCAAGTTGACCCAGAGTCTAGGGCTGGGTTTGACAGGTCCCAAATGGTGTTTGAAATTGAATGGAAAATGTCTCAAAGGTTGGTGATAGTAAACCACATTAAATTTTGGTCAAAAGTCCAAAAGTCACCCTGAAGGACATTTTTGTCATTTTGACCCAAGTCCATTCTAGAACAAATTGAATCTAGAAAAATATAGACTAATATTTGACATGTCTATATCAAAGGTCTAGAAGTGATCCAAGGGTTTTGAGGGGGCTCCAAGGTCAAATTCCACTAGCTATTATGCCTAGTGGCATAGGTCCTAAATATTTAAAGGTTTTGTATCTTTCATAAATTAATCTGGTTTGTAGGGCTAGATTCCTCCAAATGAACTCAAATTTGGAACGTTAATACTAGAGACATGTAATATCAACATGCATATGATAAACTTTAAATCAGATGCCAATTTCTTGTATTTTAAAGTGATAAAAAATCACTTAGAAGGGGTTTTAGGACCTGAGTCCTTAACCCAAAGATTTGGTTTAGAGTGTTGGGTTTGGATTGATCTAAGATCTAAATTGATCATAGGGCCCTGAGACTAGAATAATCCTAAGATCTAGAGTCTAGAAGGAATCTAGGGACTAGTAAATCCTAGGGTTTAGGATCTAGGAAAGATCACAGTTGTTGCAAATTTAATTTTTGGTAATAGAATTTTGATGATAGTAAACATTCCTATTTATCTACTACTAACTTTCCTACTAACATTTCAAGTCCACAAGATCAAGTGCAACTCAAGCTAGCTCAAGTGGGTCAACTAGGACTGAGTCAGTTTGTAATCTTTTACCTTTTCTTGAGTCAATTATATCAATATGGGCCCTAGTGCAAAGTAACCTTGCGCACACACACTTGAGAGAAAATTTTGATTATTTTAGAGTTCTTTATTTTTTATCATACCATCCTGGATGATCTCCATATCATCCTGGATGATCAATTAAAATAAAAACCCTAATTTGGGCATCCTAGTTAAGCCAGTCGATATTAAGAACAACATCTCGAATTGTGTTATCATCACCCTGGATGATAGGTTTAAATCAGAAAGAATCAGTCGTCATATCAGTCAAGGCATGTTATATTTTTGGATATCGTCCAGGACGATGTCCAAGATGATGCAGCTCAATTATGCCTAAATTAATATGGTAATTAAGGAAAGTAATTAAGGTTCATTGAACGATTGCATCATCCTGGATTATATCAGAATCATCTGGGATGATTAGTTAAATAAAATCATAATTTTTTCTGGATAATGTTTTATTGGCCTTATTTATTAAAGGCGATTCTCTAGATGATATGTATTAAATTGAAATAATCATCCGGGACAATCAAAGATCATCTTGGAAGATCAAGTCATTTTTGCATCGTCTAGACATCCATTAAATGCAATGATCTGGGTGATATTTATCATTTTTTACTAATCACCCCGGCTGATCGTGAGATTGTCTGGGATGATACAACAATTTTTCATCATCTAGACATCCATTTAGGGCGATATGTTGGATAATATTTGATGGAATAAACTAATCATACAGGACGATATACTATCATCCTAGATGATATGAACAAAAACTTTTTTGATCATCCCATATCGTCCTAGCTGGTTGAGCTAGATTTATATTGATCGTACAGGACTATTGTGTATCTGATTTCAGAAATAGATTTGATAATAGAAAATACTTCTAATTTTTCTATGATTGGCTTGTCGACTAACATTTCAGGCCCACAAGTACAAAACTGCAAGTTAAACTAGCTCAAGATTGGATAGACTAAATCGAAAAGAATCAGTCCCCAGATCTATTTAGGTATTATTTATTTTAGGACATCATCCAGGACATCATCTAGGATGATGCACACAATTATGCCTAAATTAATCTAGTAATTAAGCAAAGAAATTAAGACTTGATTGATACAATCACATTATCCTGGACGTCCGTAGGATCGTCCAGGACGATCAGTTCAAAATACCTTAGTTGCTCCTGGATGATTAACATCGGATAGCTTTTATTCAGGGCGATGCTCTCGATGATTTTCACGGATTTGAACTAATCATCCAGAACGATCGTGAGATCATCCTGGATGATCAAGCTACTTTCTCACCATCCATACAAGCATTCAGTGCGATTGTCTAGACAATATTCATTGATTTGGACTAATAGTATAGGACAAATTTATATCGTCCTAGACAATAGGAACAAAATTCATCTGATTATCTCAGATCGTCCTAGCTGATTAAGCTTATGTTCATCTGATCGTCCTTGATATCATCCTGGATGATAGAGTCAGTTCCTTGCAATTAGTGAGCTATTATGAGCTCTTTTATTAAAGAGCTCTTCTTCTACCCTTTAGAACATCTTTTGCTACTGTCTTGACCTGAGAGAGCCTACAAGAGAGGGAGAGAGAGAGAGGATCTTATGAGGGAGAGTTTGTAAGAGGGTTTCACAAAGGTTACTCTAAGCTTTGATCCAAATCTTTTTCTTCCATCATAGTCCCTTGTCCTTGGAGGGTTGAGAGTGGTTCACTTCAATAATCGATCAAGGTTCTCTGCCTGCTTTAGGAGGAACCAAAAGGAGTTGGGTTCTTTACCTTGCCGGTGCTAGTGGAAAGGAGTTTTGTAAAGGCTTCTCCTCCTTACTGTGGGAGAAAAAAGAGAGTCACTAAGTTTTAGTGCAATACTCAGAGGGCGCCTCCTAGGAATGGACAAAGGTAATGTTGATCGAACCACTATAAATCTTTGTGTTCTTTACTACCGTTTCTTTCTCATTTAATTTCCGCACTTTTATTATATGGTGGATTTTTGTTTGAGTTTTGTGTTTAAAATTGTTTGAAATATTTTTAAAATAACAATTCACCCTCCCCCCTCTTGGTTAGCCTCGGGCTAGTTCATAAAGGCTTAACATCCCTGATGAACTTTCAAGTGGTATCAGAGAGAGATTCATAAAATTAAGTTTTAAAACTTTTTGAACTTTTATCCATGGCTAACTTCAATAATCATAATACTATGGAAGGTTATTCTATTACCCGACCACCTTTGTTTAACAATATTCCTTTTAGTTTTTGGAAAACTTGCATGCCTACATTTTTACAATCAATTCACTATGGCATGTGGATACTTGTTAAGGATGGTTATACACCTCTGACTGGTAAACTTAATAGCTTTAATCTTCCACTTCCTTTTATTGAATGGACTCTTTATGATAGGGATTTAGCACAACTTAATGCAAAATGTTTGAACTATTTTTTTGGTGCCTTAAAATCTAAAGATTACATGCGAGTTTCAACTTGTACTACTAGTAAAGTAATTTAGGATAAATTTATTTATCACTTATGAAGGAACCAATGAAGTTAAGTAATCCAGATTTGATATTCTATTGCATGATTATTAACTTTTTTGTATGAAACTTTCTGAATCAATTTTTGAAATGTATACAAGGTTTACTTAAATTGTTACCTCTTTGCATGCCTTAGGAAGATAACTCTTTTTTTTTTGAAGAAAATGCAAAGAGCATTTAAATTTTATTGAAAACTAAAGAGCAAGAAACTAAATGTACCCATGAGTTTCCTCCTTTAACAAATCAATAAAAGATGGAGGAACCTTATTAAGAATAAAATCATCCCAAATAAAAGAAGATACGATAGCATAGTTAGCACAAAGGTCCGCTAACTTATTACACTTCCTATCTATACAATTGAAGATAATGTTTTTAAAAATCTTGAACGTACCTTTACATTCATCTATCTTGTGAACCAACTTTTCTTGCAAAGCCTTGATAACATTTGCATTGTCATCTTTGATGATGATGCCTTTATACATCATCATATCTTCTTTAAAAATATTTTGGAAAGAAATAGCAGCAAGCATTTCAAGTTTAGAAACATCCCAATGAGTAATGGGGTATCCAAATTCTATTAAAAATCTTCCTTTGGAATCCCTACAAATTCCTCCAACACCTCCTTTGTATGATTGAAGAAGTGAAGCATCAAATATAAACTTGATCAAACCGGGTGGAGGGGGATGCCAATGATCATTTGACAGCTTACCAAGCTTGTTGACACCCCATTTACCTGAGATATTTGCTATATTGGAAAAGGAAATTGCT
>NW_021318636.1:123769-244900 GCF_001605985.2 Dendrobium catenatum
TTTCGTATATTAGTATTTACTTTCTTACCAAAAATAAGATAAATATTTTTTTAAAATATTATTTTTCAAAAAGATAAATTTTAATTTATAATAATATATTTTGAATTAAAAATTTATGAAAATAGATGTATTTTTAAAATATTTATGATAAATTAAAATTAAAAAAAAAATTATGCTTTCTCCTCTTCAACCAAGTATGACAAAAAAAAAGTTTAATCCTGTCTCTCTCCTATTTTTTATTATCTCTCCTGATTTTTCTCTGTGCTCCTTTTTTTTATATCAAGAGATTTTTTTTCTCAGGTGGTGAAGAAGGAAGTCAGTTTACCCAAAAAAAAAAAGAAGTCAGTAGATGTTAGAGTGCAACTTTTACTATTTTTTTAAGTTGTAATAACTATTATCTGAACACAAATATTGATCTCCTGTAATTTGCGCTTTGTGTGCAAGAAAGATCATACTTATCATCTCTATATATAGTATCACATTGAATCAGTGAGAACTATCCTTTTCCTGATAAATTGATTGAATTACTCTGAATAAACTAGGTCTGGAAGAATTCAAAGCAATTCTTCACATAATTTATCATCCCCTAAATGTGGAACTTTTATTTGGTCAGGTGACCTAACATAGCTCTACGTTCGGACGTCAGTAAAATGGTGCCACATGCTCTTATTCTTTACCGTGCGGCCCGACGACCCGACCCGGACCGGACTCGGGATTGCTATGTATTGGTTGATTTGTGCAGATCAGGGTATTGCTATGTATTGCTCGATATTGCTCGGCAATAACGAGAAATATCATTATGTGAAGACCAATACCGAGCAATACTGAGTAATAGCTTAGTTTGCTTGGTATTGCTCAGTATTGCTCGATATTGGCTTGATAGAGCGGTATTTCTCGTTCTTGCCAAGCAATACCTAACAATACCGAGCAATACCTAGCAATATCCGAACATAGCAATACCGGGTTCCGGTCCGGATCAGGCCGTGGGCTGTGCGGTAAAGAATAAGAGCACGTGACAACATGTTATTGGCGTCCGAACATAGAGCTATGTCATGACACTTGACCTAATAATTGTTCCTAAATGTGACAATGAAGAATTTATAAGGATTTTTTTTATAAATAGCAATTCGAAGTTGTTAGGATAACCCATCTTTTTGAGGCTATCAATTGCATTAAATTAAAATAAAAAAAAAAAAAAAACTTTAGGAGGACTCATATGAGTAAATACATCCAAAAGTTAGGTTATTATTAGCCCACTACGTACAAACTAAATAGTTACTTTATATCTATGAAGTTACTAAGAAATTTGATAGAAGGATAGTTATATGCTCTCTTATATATCGTTAGCATTGAGATGGATTCCTAAAAAAAATAGAAATAATCTATGAGTGGTGACAACACCAATCCCTAACCTAGATGCATTAGTTTCATGTATTAGTGTTTTCTATCGATGAATCATCACAGAGTTTAGGGTTGTCGCTCTACTGAACAAGTTGCTTATGTTTGACCAGTTTCAATGGTCTACCACTAGACAAGTCAACTTTGAAAAATAATATAGAGAATATCCAATATTATGCAATTGATCATATTGATTTTTCACGAGCCTTCGAGTTAGAATGTGATGTGTTCAATGTTGGAATAGGTGAGGTATTGAGTCAAGTTACCTCGCCCCCACTCCTGCGCGAAATCGGCGTCCGAGTCCAAACAACCGTAGGTTTGCTATTTAAAGTATGTATGTTCTTTTATAACAAACAATAATCCAGAACTTGACAATATTTTGAAGAATATTATTGGCTTAAATGTTGAACAAAATTCGCTTGAAGATGTTGATAATTCAATGAACATAAATAGTGGTATTGACCCTTGAGAAACGGGGGGAGTTATTGTGTTGTAAGATGAACTTTAAAATCAGTCCTTTCTGCAGTAGTGCCGGTTGTAAATGAACTTTAAAATTAGTCCTTTTTGTGGAGGTTTAGAGTTTAGGGTGAAAATTAGTAAAATAGAGGGGAGGCTGTCAATTTTTTTTTTCAAATGCTACAGGTTTTCGACGGCCAACCAACGGTTTAGCTGCTGGAAACATCGATACCTGACAGCTAATCATAGCCTCCGGAAGTTCACTATAGCCGTTGGTAATTACCGGTAGTATGCCGACGGTTTCCGGCGGTTCTCCGATGATACGCCGACGGTTGAGCCACCGGTAATTCCTTCAGTTTTGACCGCCGGTAAACCGCTGGTGATTTACATGCGATCACCGCCGTTAGAACGACGATAATCCGACGGTTTGGCCGCCGAAAAAATTTGGCCAAACCGGCAGTTAAACAGCCGGTATGCCGCCGGTAAATAACCGGCGGTCACCGGCGTTATGACCACTAGAAACCAGCGGCGATATGGACCACCAGTAAGAAAAACTGCCGGAAATCATTTCCTATGTTGTTTTTACCGGCAGTTTTTGAACCGCCGATAAGCTACCGGTTTTTTACGAAACCGCCGAAAAACTTATAATAACCGCCGGTAATGAGTCACTTTCTTGTAGTGTCAAGTCGCTCATCATGTTGCCCATTTTAGAAAGAAAAAAAAAAACTAAATGATGAGTGAATAAAATATTCTACAGTAAAATATATGTTATGCACTCTCTTCTACTAAAGTCACTAGCCATTGATCACTAATGTATTTATTTTTTATTGGATCATAAAGTGCTTGAGTTTTCAAATAATGAAAGAAAACTTAAGAGGAGGCATGCCAATTAGTTTGGTGAAATTTTGTTCTCCTTTCACAATATTTTGATGTTTAATTCAAGTCAGTACCGATGCATTGAGCAATCCATATCTATTAATAGTCACATTAAAAGCAAAGCTTGTTGACTTTGATGTAGTGAAGAGAAATTATATGTTGTGGGCATTAATTTCAAAAATATTTGAATAGGAGTCTGACCGATGCTCACGAGCTCTTCCATGTGCATAACGAATGCTTATTTTCTAGTAACTGGTTATGCATTCTTCTTTCCACTCTCTACGACTCCATCCTCTTCAAGCGTCATAATGGAGGATAAACCAGTTACCTTTGACATGATAAAACACTTGCCTTACCATGAAACACTTGTTTTATCCAAGGTTAAAAAATAATATTGATTGTCTCCATGGGAGGATCCCCATTATATTGAGGGGGGAAAATGCCACCTTCAAAAAAAAAAAAAAATTCACCAAACTAAAGCCAAAGGGATCAAAAATAGAGTTTGCTTACAACCGGTTAAGTGAGTATAAAAGCCATGCTGTACTAAAGCCAAAGGGATCAAACAATCACATAAACAAGTCAGAAAGGAGGCCTTAAGAAAGTGATAAATATAAAACAAGCAAACAAATTGAAAAGGGCAGCACAATTCAAAGAAGAATATTTTATTTTAATTCATCTATGGATTGAGTATTTCCATATGGAACTTTAAGCAAGCTGCTAGAGTGGATGGTCACTGGCCCATTTCGAATAATTAAGGCTTCGTTTGGGACGGCTTTTTTACTGATTTCTAAAACGGAGTTTTTAGCAGTAAAAAAATCGTCCCAAACGAAGCCTAAGTGTATCACTGATAACACTTAAACATTTGATCAAACTGAGAATTACAATATTTGACACCTAGCAGACAATTGCACCGTCCCATAGAACCTGACTATTTCATAAGCTCAACGGATAAGATAAATATTTTTTTATGTTAAAGGATAAATATTGTTTAGTCACACAATATAATTTGGATGCACCTTGTAATCAATATTTGGCAGCCAAGCAATGAGTGCTTATAGTTTAATAGATTATATGTTATTCTTCCATTTAAGTATTGCTCTTCCCAACAAGCTTAGACCTTTGAAGTAAACGAAAGGATAAATTATTTTTTATCTTTTAACACATATTTAACTAAGAGGGTCCACCTGTTGCACACGAAGGCCTAATCGCCTGCCACATGAATAAAAATTCAGATCAAGTAGGAGTCAAGGAGAAGCCTGATTTCCTTCTTAAGTTTACTATAAAAGGACCCCCTCCAATCTCCTCTATAAGTACCATCAAAGTCCTAAGAGCCTGCGAAGCATAAAGCAAAAGCTTTCAACTTGATCGTGCTTTGCCCCCTTCTCTAAGGTACGTGGAACAATGAAACTATTTCATAAAAATATTTTTAATTCTAGCCCAAAGGAAAATATGAAGAATATCAAGGATGAGAAAGCGAAGCAAGAGCTGCCACATGAATTGCATAAAGACATCAAGCCGAAGAAGATGACAAATGAGAAGCTGAAGATGATGGTCCCTTACTTCCCTAGTCAATCTCGCCCTTTATTTCTCTAAGCTTTGTTTCTTTTTCATAAAAGTTTGTGTAGCCTGTATCTATAATATATGGCTGGCGTCTTATTTTATGTATAAATAAATAAGTGTTATGTATTTACAATAAGATGCTGGATCAATATCTATAAAAAAGTTAAAAGTTTATCAGTTTATGTGAGTTGTATAATAGGTAAGTTTGAATTATCATGAGAAGTTAATGGGAAAAAAACACATTACTGGACTTTCCTATGTAAGGTAATATAAAAAGAACGAAAAGAATATTTCAGTTGTGTCAGCAAAATAAAGCTAAGTCTGGTGATAGTTTCACAAAATTTTGAGATCTTCTAAATATTTTCTCTTCCAAAAAGATGGTTTCTTCTCCTTAGAAGTGAAAGATTGAAAGGCTTAGACACCTAAAATATATATATAATTTAAAACTAAAATTTTAGTTTTAGAAGCTGAATTAAAAATGAGAAACTGTTAATTTTAATTCTTGAATTAAAGCTAAGAAATGCTCTGTTTTGAAGGCTAAATTAAAATTGGAAATTGTTAGTTTTAAAGGCTAAATTTAAACAAAAAATGTTCAATTAATTAGGAATAATTTGGATCATTAATAATAGTTATTTTAAATAATTAACATGATAGTCAAGAAATAATGATTGTTTAACATAGAGCTCTAGAGTTCTTTAAATTTTCAAGTTCTTTCCTTACTCAAGTCTAAGCCACTTTTATACGGAGAATGTGGAAATATTTATATTTCCTTTCTAGTGGTGGTTTTGAAAAAAATTAAGCAAAAATTATATAACACTCCATTGGATTGTGGATATCGAATGCTTTGATTATAGACTTTTTACTTGGCATATAAGTACTTAAAAGGCACCAAAATCAAGTGATATTAGATTTATTGGATTCATCTCGTCGAGTCGCTTGTTTTAATTATAAGTACGGGTGTCAATTCGGGTCAACGGGTTGGGTTCGGGTCGAACCCGGAATTGACCCGACACTATTCGGGTCAACCCAAACCCAACTCATTTTTAAAAACGGGTCAGGTTTTCGGACCCGAACCCGACCCGATTCGGGTCCGGCTCAACCCGACCCGACACGAATGACCCGAAGTTGACCTAAAATTGCTAGTTTTTCGAGTCAAGATCGGGTCAATCTTCAATTTTCGGGTCAAAATGGGTCAATCTCGGGTTTTCGGGTCAAATAGGAGTTTTCGTGTCAATTTCGGGTCATTTTCGGGTCAATGGCAGGTTGCTGGGTCAACCCGAACCCGACCCGTTTTTGGTTTGGGTTGACCCTAACCCGGATTTTTCTGGGTCGTGTCAAAAATTGACACCCTTGCAATCATATAAGATTCAAAGATTGTTTGTTCTTCTAATTAATGTTTTATAGTTTCTGACTCTGTCAAGTGCTTGATTCGGATTTATTTGAACTCGGATTGAATCATATTTGATGGTGATAGGTTAGTCTTATTAGAATGCTAAATTTGATTATAAATTTATTGAAATTAGACATTGGATTATCTTAAATTTAAATTAAAAGTCTTTAATACAAATATTACATGAAAATTCATGCTAATCAAAATAAATTTTTTAAAGGCTTATCAATTTCCAACCGTAAATTTTTAAAATCTGAACGTTATGATAATAATTATCTAAAAATTTATTAAATCTAAAGCCACAAATTTCTTCAGCCATTTTCGAACCGATCACTACAGAATTTGGATTAATGTCGAGGATTCAAGTAATATCGAAATTATGTGGTTAGATACATTTAAATATTTTTTTACACTTTATAAATTTTTATCTATTTATCTATTTAATATATATATATATATATCTTTTTTATTTATTCATATTAATATTTTTTTATTTATAATGAATTATATTTCATATTTATTTTTTTAAATATAATTTATATGTAAAATAAATATTTAAATATTATATATATACGTATATAAAAATTTTGTGTTAAATCCCTCGAATAAGAAAAACTAATATTCAGCTAAATCTATAGCCACTCATATAATCTGATGGCCTTTATCTTGAAGGCTCGAAGCTATAAAAGCAACATAGAAAGCCACCCTCTTTCATTTACCAGAGAAGAAAATAACAGAGATTGAAGATGGGAGCTCTCTTCACTGCGGGCAGCTACTTTTCCTCGAGAAATCCTCAGCTCAACGTGATCCAAGCAAAGGGTTTCTTACCAGACAAGTTATCAGAGAAAGGTGGAGTTAGTGGAGAGGAAGCAACAGGCTTTGGTTTCACGAATGGTGGAGAAGACGAGAGGGCTTTTAGGTTTGTGGGGAGGAGGACTGCGTTGTTCTCCGGGTTGTGTGTGGTTTCTGGGCCGGTTCTAGGTTTTCCAGGAGATGGATTTGCAGTGAAGCAGGGCCTTTTAGCTGGGAGAATTCCTGGTTTATCAGATCCTGATGAGAGAGGTTAGCCTTTTTCCCCCCTTTTTTTCCCGTTTCATTTATGTGGATTTGCTTTGATATGTTAACTGAGACTATTTTTAGTTGTGGTTTCATTTAGCACTTCCAATATTTTTACAAATCCGTTTTAGCAGAACTGCTACTTGAAATCTGGGCTCTTAATTGTCACATTATTTAAGAAATGTGGTCACCTTTTTTATAGAAAAAAAAAATGAGAATCAATCAATCATAACTCTATTTTGAAAAAAATATGCGTGCATCTGAGATGCAGAGGGATATCTCGATTTTATTATGTTCTTCTAATTTTGATATTCATTTTACCAATCTCAGTTAATCCCATTCAGTTTGTCTAGTTCAAATCCCTTTGATGTTCCACTTATGCTGGTTTCTGCAAATTCATCTTTACTCAGCTTTTCAAGTAATGTTCCTTTGATCAATATTCTACCAATATTATTTACTTTGTTTGTTCTTTTTTTACATAAAATCTAAGTAAAATGCATCTACTCTTCTAAGGTCACCTTCAACTCTGCATATTTTGCACCTGTTTATATATCCTTTAATCAATCTTCTGCTGGATGCTGAAAAGAAAAACAAAAACTCTCCAGGCAGTGCTTGACTCCTGTTCTATTCATTTCTTGTAAGCGCATATTTCATTTTTTCTGAAAAGAAAATTTAAGAAAACTTGTACATTTTTAAATAGTAAAAGAGAGCATATCATTTTGTCTCTTTCCTTGCCTAAATACTATTCAATTTTATCTCATTTAGTAGTTAGTCATTCGATATTTTGATGGATCTTCATAAGGAATGAACATGCACAGACAGGTTGGAGGACATACAGGAGACCAGATGAAAAGTCTGGAGGGCATGGAGTGGGGTGGAGTCCAATTATACCATATTCATTCAAAGTTCCAGATGGATGGGAAGAGGTTAATTTCCTCTAATTACTAAAATCTCTATCAATTCATCTATTTCGAATAATTAGTGGATGCATTTTAGACTAATTCCTGATGTTCATTTAAATCTCTCTTTTCCTACTGAATTTTCATGCTCAATAGTTTTATCTGCTACACTTGTCCCAGGTTCCAGTTTCCATTGCAGATCTTGGGGGTACTGAGATAGACTTGCGGTTTGCAAACTCTCAAGAAGGGCGTTTGTTTGTTATTGTAGCTCCTGTTCTAAGATTTGCAGGTTAATTTGGACTTCTCAACCTTTTGGCTTGTTATACTGAAACCTTAAGCCCGATGTCTTATAATTCTATCAAGAAGTGGTTTGAATTAGCTCAAATTTCTTAAGTTATTGAAATTAAAAAAGAGCAAAAGTCTAAAATCTCAACACATCTCTTTTCTCTTTGAAGTTAAAACTCATAAGCCTGTTAAGGATTTATCTTCACCCCATAAGGGCAATTAATTTTCTTTTAGGAATGGGTGCTCATTGTCCTTGCTTCGATTTAAGGAAATAAATTCCAAGAATTTATGGGTTGATAGTGAATTTGTGGCCATTAACTTATGTTTTTCAATCAAATTCCTAGAATCTAAGCAGGGCCGGAACCGACCTTAATTTTCAGGGGGGGAACTTAGAGTTGCTTTGAATTTAGCTTGACCCCTATTTGTTCGTATCCTTGATTGTTTTACGCTTCGCAAATATTTTTTTTTTTTTTTTTTTTTTTTTTTGAGGGGAGGAATTGCCCCCTGACTGACAAGCATAATGGAATGCAAACTCCACTAACACATGCTCCTGCACATACACTGGAGTAGCCGCCCGCCAGTCTGCTCCTCACAGCTTTTCCTTACACCTTTTGTAACTACCTAAGGGTAGTATGGTTTTTACTTAACTACTTGCTTTTGTATATATCAAGGTGAAGCTACAGTAAATTATACACACGAAAATAGCTTTTCTTCTCCAATTCCTTGTTATGCTTTACTGTGCATGCTTTCTCTGTTTGATGAAATGTCCAACGGCAGCCAAGCTTTCTCATGGTATCAGAGCCACCTTGCCTAACGGCTTCTTGTCTCTACTACGATGGGAGAATCTACAGTGGCCTCCACTCCGTCTACGCCTCCGGGACTGATTGTCGAAACTTCAGTTTCTCCCGATCTCATCATACCGCCCACCCTCAAGTTTCTTCTCTCTAACATTAAGAATGTCATCAATATACAGCTTCTTCCCGACAACTATCCCACATGGCGTTCAGCTATTCAAAAGCTTTTCGCCGCCAACAATTTTTCCGGCTACCTTGACGGTAGCAACCCATGTCCAGCGAAACACCTGCTTACAGCCGCCGGACAACTCACCCTCAACCCTCAGTTCTCTTCTTGGACACTTGTGGACCAAAACCTCTCAGTGGCTCTTTTCTCTACAATCTCTTCTACTATTCTCCCCTACATCTTAAACTTAGAAACCTGTGCATCTATTTGGAAAACTCTTGAGCACCGATTCTATTCGACAAATCGTTCTCGCGTCATACAATTGAAGAACGAACTTCATTCCCTGTCTATGCACAACAAGACAATGAATGATTACCTAACTTCGGTTAAAACCTTGGTGGATAATATCTTTGCTGCCGGCGGCTTCGTCGATACCGAAGACATCCTGCTTTATACATTGAATGGGCTACCTCCCTCTTACTAGTCCTTCAAAACCGCAATTAGGACTGCACTCCATCCCATTAGTTTGGATGAGTTCTATTCTCTTCTTCGCAGTGAAGAAGTAAACCAAACTGCTGATGCAATTAGGGATCTCTCGTTTGCAAACACCCAGCCGACCTCCGATTCTGCACTTGCCCTTCTCTCGACTCGCGGCCGCGGTCGGACTCGCTTCTCCAATCGTGGGCGTGGCCGTAGTCTCAACACCAGGCCTCCCCGGCAACCACGCTTCAACGGTGATTGCCAAATATGTGGCAAACACGGCCATTCTGCCTTTTCGTGCTGGCATCGCAGGAACATGCAGTTCGTGCCTCCTACGCCAACCCAAAACGCTGCTCTGATTGCTGACTCAGAACCTACCCCATGGTTCCTAGACAGTGGAGCCACCGCACACTTAACACCAGAACCGGTCCCTCTACAACAGCCATACTCTGGTAAGGATCAAGTCCTGATTGGCAACGGTAACTCACTTCTCATACATCACGTCGGCAATGGTTTATTACCCACTCCTCTCCGTAAGCTCTCCCTTAGTCCCTTATTTCATGTTCCCAAACTTACTCATCGATTACTTTCTATCTCCAAACTTACTAAAGATAATAACTGTTACATACTTTTTGATAAATCTGGTTTTTCAATCAAGGATCGGATGACCAATCATACACTTCTTCAAGGTCAATGCCATAACGGTCTCTACCCTCTCTCTGTCCGGCCATCCACACCTTCCGTTCTTGCCGCTACAGCTCATGTCTCTGGATTGTCTACAAATCACACATGGCATCGTCGACTGGTCCACCCAAATTCCAAAGTGCTTAGTACTTTATGTAAGTTTCTTCCTAACCTATGTAACTCTGCTTCTTCTAGCTTATGTAGTTCCTGTGAGCTCGCTAAAAGCCACAGACTTCCTTTTTCACGCTCTACTCATGTATCTCGTTCTCCCTTAGAATTAATTCATGCAGATGTTTGGGGTCCTTCCCCCATTTTGTCTTATGATGGATTTCGCTATTACTTACTCCTGGTTGATGATTATTCTCGATACTCGTGGCTCTTTTCTCTTAAACATAAATCTGATGTCTCAAGAACTATAATTCACTTCAAAAATAAAATTGAAAAACATTTATCTTACACTATCCGCACGTTACGCACTACCGGCGGAGGCGAATTCCTCAACACGTTTTTTCGATCCTTTCTCTCTAACAATGGCATCAATCACCAATTTACATGCCCTCATACATCCCAACAAAACGGCGTCGCTGAAAGGAAGCACCGTCATCTCTTAGATATTACACGTGCTCTCCTAATTGATGCAAAACTTCCCTCTCAATTTTGGACCTCAGCTCTACATACAGCCAGCTACCTAATAAACCGTTTACCATCTCAACCAACCTCTTCTATATCTCCACATCAATTACTTTACAACGAGCTGCCCACCTACGATCACTTACGCATTTTTGGCTGTCGTTGTTTTCACTGGTTGCGCCCCTATTCACCACATAAACTAGCACCAAGATCCATTCCTTGTATTTTTCTTGGCTATGCCACACAACAAAAAGGATATAGGTGCTATAATCCCAGCACCGGCAAGACTCACATTGCTCGCGACGTTATCTTCGACGAGAACACATTTCCCTCTACGTCTCCAAATCATTCTGAAACCATCACACCGCCCGTTGCTACGTCAATTTCCTCTCCTGCTCAGCATTTCCCACCTATTCCTATACCTCCAGTTACAACTGTCACTACACCAGAGCCTAACATTCCTACCATACACCTTCCAGCTAATACCTCACTTACTCCAAATACTTCTAAATCCTCAACACTACCTTTCTCTACTCCTCAAATACCATCGCCTAAACCCACCACACAAACAACTATCCAGCCACATCACCCCATGGTTACACAGCTTCATACTGGCTCTATCAAACCCCGAATGATACTTGACCTCCACCACACTATTCAATCCCCACCTACCTGCTACTCTACCGCAAGCAAATTCCCTGAATGGCGCAATGCGATGTCAACTGAATTCAATGCTTTACTTTCCCAAAATACCTGGTCACTTGTGCCTCCTCCCTTAAATCAACAAGTCATTGGTTGTAAATGGATTTTCAAAATCAAACGCCTCGCCGATGGATCCATCGCTCGCCATAAAGCTCGCCTTGTCGCACAAGGTTTCAAGCAAGAATATGGTATAGATTACCATGAAACATTCAGCCCCGTTGTTAAATTCCCCACAATCCGTCTTTTTCTTACTGTTGCTCTACACCATAATTGGCAAATTCTTCAACTTGATGTCGTAAATGCTTTTCTTCATGGCACAATCGACGAAACTATCTATATGACCCAACCGCCCGGCTTCCAAGATCCACAAAACCCAAATCACGTTTGTCTTCTCCACAAAGCCATATACGGTCTCAAACAGTCCCCTCACCTATGGTTTGCCACCTTATCTACATATCTTCTCACCCAATCGTTCACAATAAGCTCCGCCGATCCTTCTTTTCTTCTTCTTCCCAAAGAACATCTCACTATATATATTCTCATCTACGTTGATGATATCTTAATCACTGGAAACGGCCCCGTCTTCATTTCTTCTCTTATCGCTAAACTTCAACTAAAATTTCAAACTAGGAATCTAGGACAGCTAACCCGTTTCCTTGGTATAGATATCACTCACTCTCCTACCGGATACCTCCTCTCTCAGAAATCCTACACTCAAGAGCTTCTTTCTACTGCTGCCATGACTACTTGTAAACCTCTAGCCACCCTACTTCCAACAAAAATCCCCACCGACCCATCCCTTCAAACACCGTTCAGCCAACCAGCCTTTTTCCGCCAACTAACTGGCTCGTTGCAGTATTTATCATCTACAAGGCCGGACATTGCTTTTGCGATGAACAAGTTTTGTCAACATATGCACCAACCATTACTCTTACATTTTCAACTTCTAAAAAGGGTTCTCAGATATTTGCAAGGGACCATTGACTACGGCTTATTCCTACCAAAAACTGAGCTTCATCTTAGTGCTTTCTCCTATTCAGATTGGGCCGGCGACCACCTCGACCGCAAATCAACTACAGGTTATTGCATTTATCTCGGTAAGGCACTTATTACTTGGTCCGTAAAAAAGCAGTCCACCGTTGCACGATCTTCCACGGAAGCTGAGTATCGCTCTCTTGCGGCAGCTGCAGCCGACTTGATTTGGCTCCGTCGTCTATGCCAAGATTTTCACATCTCCCTCGATACGACACCTCTTTATTGTGACAACGTATCGGCCATGGCTATAGCTTCCAATCCAATTTTTCATGCCCGTACTAAACATATCGAGATTGATCATCACTTTATTCGTGATTGTATTCAGGCCAAGCACATCACCGTTCAACATGTCTCGACAATTGATCAAATTGCTGACATATTTACAAAGTCTCTCCATTCTACCAGGTTGCAATTACTTCGCGACAAGCTAATGGTTGTTCCGCCCATTACCTTGAGGGACGATGACAAGCATAATGGAATGCAAACTCCACTAACACCTGCTCCTGCACATACACTGGAGTAGCCGCCCGCCAGTCTGCTCCTCACAGCTTTTCCTTACACCTTTTGTAACTACCTAAGGATAGTATGGTATTTACTTAACTACTTGCTTTTGTATATATCAAGGTGAAGCTATAGTAAATTATACACACGAAAATAGCTTTTCTTCTCCAATTCCTTGTTCTGCTTTACTATGCATGCTTTCTCTGTTTGATGAAATGTCCAACGACAGCCAAGCTTTCTCACTGACAACCACATAGTTCCACCCCTGCATCCAAGCATAGTTAATATCTCTATTGCTAAGCTTCAATGAATGTTAAGAAAAGGAAATGAGAAGTTCGTAATTTGTTGCTTAAAATGAATCTGCAGTCTTTTCTTTGAAAGATTCATCAACATTTCATTTCATTTCATAGGCTTTCCTTTCCAACAAAACAAAACTTGAATAAGCCATCATGGTGGTCAATTGAATAACAAATCTTACACTAATTAGCTGCATCTTCTTTTCATTTAGCTTTTTTTATTTTTTCATGTTTCAGATCTTGAAGGAGATGCAACCATTGAAAAGATAGGACCTCCTGAAAAAGTTATTAACGCATTTGGGCCAGAAGTTATTGGAGAAAATGTGGAAGGAAAAGTATTAAACACACAAGTAGATGAGCATTCAGGAAGAACATATTACCAGTTTGAACTGGAGCCACCACATGTCATTATATCTGCTACTGCTGCTGGGAATCGTCTCTACTTGTTCGCTATTACTGCCAGTGGTAATATATCCCTTTTAATTGCTTTAATGGATCAAAAACCTGAATCATGATTCTGTAGAAAATGATGATTTTACTTTCAGGCTTACAGTGGAAGAGGCATTATAAGGATCTAAAACAGATAGCAAACTCCTTCAGAGTCATCTAAAAGAAGAGCTGTGAGTTATTTGTTGCAATTTTAGATTGTAAAAATAGTAAATCATAGAGAATCAGAAAGTTCAGTTTCTTCCGTTTCAATGCTGAATCGCTCTATTGGTGAGAAACAAATGTTTGAATTTGAATGGATTGGAATTGAACGTGATGTAAATGGAATTTTTGATGATTTATCTTTTAAGCACTATTAGTAGTGCGGTGATGAACAAGTTTCCCTGGCTCTTTGTAATATGTAATTCTATGATTGAAACCAACCAAGATGCAGAAACTTTAAAAGCTGATGTTTTGGAGGAGCTTTGGCTTCGTTTGAGACAGTTTTTTTGCTGCTTCTTAAAACAATTTTTTAGTAAAAAAAGAAAAATTTTGTACTAAAAATTTGCTTTGAGAAGTAACAAGAAAGCCATTTCAAAGTATAGGAGTAGTGAACGTTTGCAGTATTTTGTTGATACGAATTGTATCTGTTAATCATCTCTGTTATAAATAAATACGGCCCTCACAATATGACCAAAATCATGAAAGAACTTCTAATGGTATATTGTGCTGAAAAAATTGTGGATTGTTAACTCTTTGTTTCTAAGGTCCTGCGTTTTATTATCATTTACAAAATCAATGGAAATTAAATTATTGTTTTCTAACCATATTTTTAAATTACAATCAAAACAATAACAAACTATTTTCACAAAATTGGAATCCTGTAGAGATCTACTAAATGATACTTTCAGTATTTGCAGATGTGATATGTAGAAATCAGGTATCTGGATCTGTTCTTGTTGAACAAAATATTTATGATGAATTTATTAAAGAAATTTTTGTTAGGAATTTATTTCCCTTCGATGATTAAAGTTTTATTTGGGACAGTTTTCTTTAAACTTCTTAAATCAATTTTTTTTTTTTTTTACTAAAAAGCTGCTTTAAGAAGCAGAAAGAAGGCCGTCTCAAATGAAGCCTAAATTTGCATAAAATCAGGTCATATATTGAAATTTGTGCATTATCATGAAACACAAATTTTCTTACAAATAGCATATAAATCCAAAGGCTAGAAGGATTTTCTTAGGGAAAATTTTTATAGGAGTTGGATGGAGGGACGAAGTTCGTTATAGCAGCATCGTTTGGAGGAATTGAACGTTGGATGAGAGCCGTTGAAGCTTGTTGATTGCTTTTAAATTTAAAAAAAAAAAAAACAAACAAACAAACAAAAGTTCCTCTATCAGACCTTCATTCCATTACAATTCTTGTTGCACTCAGCGCTCATCATTCCGTCTCACTTCCTCTCCCTTCAGCTGCTGCATGTTATCTCATGCACTACAAATGCTGCCTAGACGAACTCAACGTAGTGTTACTTTGAATGCACTTACACATTCATCCTCTGTCATTGCGTAGAGAGATTATTCTGTGAGGACATCGGACATAGCTTATTGTCCATAGATGAATCATGTGCAACCACATCATCCAGTACGGTACTGAATTGGAAATAATGTGATGCATTTTCATTAAGCTATGGACAACATTTGACGTCCGCACATAATAATTTCACCATTGCCTACCTTAACCGGCTTTCCTATTCCTTCCCAGCATCCCACACGCATATTCACGACATACAGGTTGACTGTCAAATGCCACTATTACCTCTCCACCTCTTGCTTGATTTATTTCATTTGGTGTGAAAGAAATAAAAAACTATTAAGCAACTATGCTTCTTACTCTACTACTCTTCACCCAAAAAGTTTTTGAGGACATTCAGCAGAAAAGTTTTTGAGCAATTAAAGCAAAAGTTTGCAAGTTGGAAAACTTACATGAAATTGAAAATCTCCTATTATAATATGCTTCCTGGCTATATCGTTCTACTAGATACTTTTCGCTTTGGTTAGTAACTCAATTGTGATGTTTCTTAGATTTTCGATTATATATTGATCAAATTATGAGCTACCATGATGTCTACAATTTTAAAGCCACTGATAAAAGAGTATCTAATAGCATACTATTATGCTAAATAAATAAGTACCTATTGATCTTATAAGAATGTCCATAAAATGTCTTGAGAAAAATCTTTAAAGATCGGATTTCTCTTGCCATACTAAGAGAAGGAGTCACTATTCACGAGTGATATAGTAATAGCATTTATAGTATTCTCAATGTTAGCATTTGTTATTCTCAAGGATAGCCAATCACCACTAAAAATGAGGGAGCTGAAAGGGGAGTCGAATTGTCTGACCCCCCCTGTTACTAGAAAAAATTATTAGGTCCTCCCACCTGACGTAGAGATGCGTCCTCCCACCGCCAAAAAACTCGGTTTTTGCTCGGTATTGCTAGGTCATTCCATTACAATTCTTGTTGCACTCAGCGCTCATCATTCCGTCTCACTTCCTCTCCCTTCAGCTGCTGCATGTTATCTCATGCACTACAAATGCTGCTAGACGAACTCAACGTAGTGTTACTTTGAATGCACTTACACATTCATCCTCTGTCATTGCGTAGAGAGATTATTCTGTGAGGACATCGGACATAGCTTATTGTCCATAGATGAATCATGTGCAACCACATCATCCAGTACGGTACTGAATAGAAAATGATGTGACGCATTTTCATTGAGCTCTGGACAACATTTGATGTCCGCACATAATAAATTCACCATTGCTTACCTAATAATTTTTCTGTTACTAGACCCAAACCTAGAGGACCTGGATATAATTTTCCCAACAAATACAACATAGCTCAAGTATGACAAAAATGCACCAAATATCTCATAACCAAAATAGTAAAAGAACCTTATATGCTTATCTGAAAGTGTAGATCAAAATAGAAAAAGCAGCTCGAAGGTTAAGCACTACACGGGTAAAATCCCAAACAGAAACTAGAACCAAGATCACAGTAGAAAAAGCCTAGATATTATTCACAGAGTTTTTATTGCCGCATATGCATTCAGGAAATGGATTCTCATAAAAGGATTCTTCAGTTCTTAAACGGTTACGTCCTTTCATTCCAGGCAAGGAACCATATCTTTTTCTTGGAGCTCCTCGTCTGCAAGTTAAGTGATTCAAGGTGAAATCAATATTTAACATAGTTATGGCTAAGTATAAAGGATTTTTCTATAAAATTAATCACTTCTCAAAGGAAATGTCTCATGCATTTCATGCAAAAGTTTTTGCTACCTGAATTTATGCATTTGAGTTATAAGCTCTGTCAATTTTGGACCTTCTTGCAGCTCTCCATTGTCTATCTTATCAAAAAGCACTACCAAACCTTTCCTGATAACAGAAGTAATGCAATAAGAACACAGACAAAGCAGGTGGCAGGTGTCATCAGTAGAAAAGCTTTTTAGAAGAAGCACTTTTGTGTAGTTTCAGGTTTCATTTGGGGCGGCTTTATTACCGCTTCTTAAAGCAGCTTTTTATTATAAAAATTTTAATTTTTATACTAGAAAGCTTCTTTAAGAAGCAGTGAAAAAGCCGTCCCAAACGAAGCCTCAGTGCGTCAATTTGATCCCTCTAATATCAAAAATAGATTCAAAATGATCACCTTATTAAAGTCAACATTTAATTTGATGGGAAACAAATGAGAAGTTGACTACCATATTGCATGAAGACAATTTTTTATTAAAAGTTAAAATTTATAATTATTATCCTTTTTTAAATCCTAAATAAACTTAAATCTCATTTCTCCTCTATTTTACCTTAAATCTCATATTTAGTAAATCCTAACATTGGACAGATTTAAAAAATCCTTTTAAGTCTCACAAACTCTTCTTCTTCACACATCGCTACTCTCACCAAAGTCTTCTCCAATGATCTCCGTTGCAACTTCCTGGCTTCTTGGTCATCAGGGCTTTCAATCCTCTCGTTCCTCACATGCTGCTGCTCACGTCGATGCCTTCTACAATGAGCTCCCCATGTGGCTTTATGACTTCTTTGTTGTCAAGGGTTTTGGCAATTTAGGGGAGAAGGATGAGGGTTTGCAATTTTAAAATTATTAAAGTCATTTAAATTAATTAAATAAGATATATTAATTAAAATTTTAATTTAATTTTAATACAATAACAATAATAACATCAAGCCTTTAATTTTAATGATAATATTAATTAATTCAAAAGATATAACTTCAAATAAATTAATATTTAATTTAATTAAATATAAACAACTAGTTAATGATTAATAAGGATGTGTATAAATATAAGAAATAATAAATACATAATATGTAGAAATTAATATAAAGAGTATAAAGTATTTTAACATAATATCATTTATTCCACTCAAATATTAAATTTCACACTTGCAATTTTATGTAATCATAAAAGAAATACCACACAAACAATAAAAGAAACATAACTCCTCAGTTCACACACTTACATTGCCTAAAATATCATCAATTTTGACTTTTGATGTTAACTTTAACAGTGAAATTAAAGCTTGACATTATTTGGGATCAACTTTCAATAGTGGAGGAACCAAACTTGAGTATTGTGATATTCTCAAACTAAATTGGTCACTTGCTAATATTCGAGGGCTATTTTGAGCTTTTCTTTGGATAAGAATTTGAATTATAAGTTCTCATATAAGTAAATTAATGGAATTAATAAATTTTATAATTCATAGGAAGATAAATATTCTATGCATTCAAAAAATCTAAATGGATTGGAGAGAAAACTATGGAGATTAATAGTTTAGAGTTTAAACTATAGTATTCAGGTAAGAGTCATACTAAAAATTGTGTTGGTATGATTATAGATAAAAATTTAAAAGATAATATTGTAAAAAATAATATAATTATATATTTAAAGATTATTATTGATGCTAAGATTATTAATATTATAAGTGTTTATACTCCTCAAGTAAGTTTGAATATGTATTCATAATTAAAATTTTGTAATGACCTAGAAGAACTAATACAAATGATACCTCTTAAAAAAAAGAGTTTTTATTGGAGGAGATTTAAATGGTCATATTGGTAGAGAAGTTGATGATTTTTAAAGCATTCATAGTGGCTTTGGAGCGACTAATAAAGGTGATAAGATTGTATTAAATTTTCTTTTAGCCTATGATTTTATAATTGCTAATATCTTATTTAAGAAAAGATATGAGCATCTCATCCCTTATAAGAATGGATACATAAAACTCATATTAATTATTTTCTTATAAGAAAAAAGACCATTTAAATTGCAAAGATTATAAAATGATTCCTAGTGAAAGTTTATGTACCAAACATCGTTTATTAGTTTTAAACTTTAAGAAAAAGGGGCAAAAATAAAAAATTAATTAAACTATTGTTATAGGATTAGATAAGGACATTTAAAGAATATTGACAAAAATATTTTGTGAGTAAGATTATAGATATTAAGATTTTGTCTGTGCATGAAGAAGCTAATGTTATGTGAGAAAAAATAGCTAGTGATATTAAAAATGTTACAAAACATGTACTTGAAGTATCAAAGAGAAAATTTTCTAATAATACAAGTAATTGATGGTGTAATCAAAATGTGCAAGAAAAGATAAAAATAAGAAGATTTGTTATAAAAATTAATTCAGATGTAAAAATTTTGATAATTGGAAAAGATATAAAGAGTTCTATAAGGAGTCTAAAAAAATAATATGTGATACAAAGATTTTATATTTTTAGGATATATAAAATAAATTAGATACTAAGAATAGCAAAAAATATATATGTAAGTTAACCAAACAAAGAGATATGAGTGGTAAGGATTTAGTTCAAATGAAGTGTATTAAAGATAAAGATCAAAAAGTATTTTTATTAGAAGAGAATATTCAACAAAGATGGATGAAATATTTTGCTAAACTTTTCAGTGAAGATTGTGAGAATGCAATTGCTCTTTAGTGACCTTAGAACCCTAAATAAAAATAAAAATTTATATTTTTAACGACAAATTAGTAAAACCAAAATTAGAAAAGTTTAAAAAAAAATGAAGTGTGTAAAAATTGTTAAACCTGATGATATTTCAATAGAGGTGTGGAAATGCTTAGGAGAGGACTTTATTGGTTTACTAAACTTTTTAATATTATTTTGAAGAATAAAAAGATGTCAGATTAGAGGAGAATGAATGTGTTAATTCCTAATTTTAGAATAAATATGATGCACAAGATTGTGCGAAGTATAGAGAAATTAAGTTAACGTGTCATACTTTAAAACTATGGAAGAGAGTTATGAAGCACAGGTTGCGACATGATACTAATGTTTCTCAAAATCAATTTGGATTCATGTCGGGTAGGTCTACAATGGAAGCTATACATTTAATGAGAAGTTTGATGGAGAAGTATAGAGAGAATATGGAGGATCTACATATAATATTTATTGTTTTAGAGAAAACATATGATAAAGATCCAAGAGAAATGCTATGGACAGTTCTAGAAAATAAAGAGGTTGATAATGCTTATATTCAAGTCATTAAGGATATGTATGCAATATTTGTTACTTGTGTTCAAACACAAGGTGGTTTGATCGAATATTTTCCTATTTCAGTTGGATTACATCAAAGATGAGCCTTAAGCTCATATCTTCTTGCTTTAGTCATGAATGTTCTCACTATACATTTGCAAGAGGTTGTACACTGGTGTATGCTTTTTGCTGATGATATTATTCTTGTTGATAAGACTGGAGAGGGAGTTTAAGATAAACTTGAATTATGGAAGTCAACCTTAGAGTCTAGAGGCTTTCAATTGAGTACATCTAAACCTGAATATATGGAGTGTAATTTTAGTAATAATAGATATAGTGGTGGAATTGTGACTTTGGGCGATCAAATCATTGATAAGAATACTCGTTTTAGATATCTTGAGTTTATTGTTTAGAGTGATGGTGAAAACGATGAGAATATTATTAGTAGAATTCAAGTTTGATGATTGAAGTTGAGGAATGCATCTGGCTTATTGTGTGATAGAAAAGTCTCCCTCGAAGTTAAGGGGAAAATTCTATAAGATTGTGGCACGACCTGCAATGCTTTGTGGTGCATAATGTTGACCATTAAAAGAGAAGCATAATATTAAGTTAAGTGTTGCAAAGATGAAGATGCTCAGGTGGATGAGTGGCTCTACTCTTAGAGACAGGATACGAAATGAGCATATACGTGAAAAAGTTGGAGTAGCTCCAAGAGAGTCGTCTTAGATGGTTTGGTCATATAAAACGGCGGCCTTCCGATGACCCGATTAGGAAAGTAGATATATTAAATTTGACTTATGTTAAGAAAGGTAGAGGTAGACCTAAAAACGACTTGATTAGAAAATATTAGAAATGACCTTTCTTTATTAGATTTAAATGAGAATTTGACTCTTAGCATGACATAATGGAGAAAAATGATTCATGTAGCCGACCTCATATAGTGGGATAAAGGCTTCATGTTGTTGTTGTTGTAAAGAAAAACTAACACATTTTTTTAATTAAAATGTTGTCTGATTATGTAAGTATTAAGGATAGCGAAGGAAATGTATGAGCACAACCTTTACACTAACTTGTAACATAATCTAGAAGTTTAAATAAGTATTACCTATCTGGGCTAATTGTGGTACGGTGCCCGAGAAACCTTCGCTGCCCCTCAACAGCTCTAGCCATGTTCCCAGAATATGATGGAACAAATACATCACTTTCAACTGATATCATATAATCTAGAGCAGCAGATTGTGTTGCATGACTGGCAAATATATTCAATTCTTCACTTGTTGCTATTGTATCCTGCATATATCAATCACTTTGTTGTTTGAGTTAACTTCACATGCTTGAATCCCCCAGCAGGAATATACAAATTAACAACCGATTAACAAAACCTTAAAAACCAAGTTTGGGAAACGAAATCTCAAATCTTCCAGATAAGTTTGACCGCCAAATATTTCACCAGAAGCCATGTAAATCCAGGTTGATGAAGGATAACCTAGAGATTGCAAGAAAATTCCTACTTCCTTTGGTGTTAGAGGGCAGAACCCTTCATTTCTCTGTTCAGTTGAATTAATTTTCTTCATCTTCCAGTGATTTGTATTTTCCCTTCAAGAGAAAAAAATTGAATAAACTGAAAAGACATGTTCAGCGATGCATCAGTAAGAATAATCATCTAAGTTGCAAGGATTACCTCATAATTCTTAGCTCTTCAGTTTCTGCTTCATTCAAGCCGTAAGTACAGCCAGTAAATGATAACATATCCTTTTCATAACGCAAATGAAGGGCAATGTATCGCCCATGTGACCGCAACCGCTCCACTAGCTTCTGTGGTTTCAGCATCATGTAGGCTCAGTGCCTAATTTAGAAATACCCCAGGACATCTCTTAATGAACAACAATATGAATGTTAGACGAATCGCCATAAAGTAGGGGTTTTGACCTTTCCAAGCTCCTCAATTGGAGAGGAAAATTGAAGCGCTTTATATAAAGCGCGGCAACGTAGCTTTTGGATATCAATAGGCAAGTCATTGTTGGCTAGTCTGGAATCAGACTTGGGCACATGAATGACCTGATCAAAATACAACCTTTATAAGTTTTCTAAATTTTAACAATTTCAATTGAGAGAAAGAAATAAGCTACCTTGAGAACCAAGGATTACAATTGTAGATATATAATGTTTTCCTATTAAAGCCATAAAATAAGCAAGAACATACTGCATCTTAATGCTTGACCAGTTATTTTCATAGCCAAAGAATGAGCAGCATATTGCTAGAGTCCAAAGAGCATGTCTGTAGTCTGCAATGAGACCCATGATGGAACAGCAATGCTTCAGATGTGTAATCGCCCAGGATCGATAATCCTTGTTTATATTGTGTTATTATCCGAGTGCAAGTTTTACCAATTGCAGCCAATAGCCGCAACCTGGAAAATCTTACTCAGCCCACTTTTTCAAAGATGTGCCAGTTAAATCGGTCCAGCCAGTCCACGCAGGACCGGCTCATGCGCGAACGAGGCAGAAGCCTCCGCCTCCTGCTTTAGCCGCACGCACCGCCGAAGCAAACAAAGCATTTTAGGATGGATTTTTGACGGATTTGGGAGTGAAATTTGAATGTAGGGACTGTTTAGGAATTTCCTTTTGATCTGTATGCATTAAATACTTTGTTTTCCTAGGGTTAGGGCATCTTGAATTTGGCTGAAATTTGATATCTCTTAGATTTAGGTTTTCTTTGGGCTCTAGTGGCGTCTAGAGATTTGGGAGAGATCGATCCTCTCGAATTGAGGATTAATTTTATCTTGTTTGTTTTTCTTCTGTTAGTTGATTTCTTGCAATAAAATCTACTATTTTCCTTGGATTTCATTGAATTTTGGAAGAATTTCTCGCTGTTTTACGAAGATTGATAGAAAATACTTGAGATCTACAAGTGTTTCCTATCAGTGCCACAATCATGAATTTGATGAGGTACCAAATTTGAAATCTAGCTTTCGAATATAGAGGAGACTTGATGCGGACATCCGATCATGAAGATTTTCAAAGGAGGGGACGACGATCGACGGCCGAGATCATTCCACCTTATCTTAATTTGTTGTTTGTAATTTTTATTTTTATTATGAATTTTCCCTTTTTACCCTTAATTAAGAGGGTCGTCCTATGTAAACCCTAGGGGCATATGTGTCTTGTTTTAGTTTCTTAGGCTTATATATAGAGGCCCTTGCTTGTGTAATGTAATGATGAATTATTAAGAAAAGAAATTTTATTTGCACTTGTGTTCTTTGGAGATAAGTTGGGTGAGATTCCTATGGAAGGAATTCATAGCTTCCACCAGCAGTAGGATGGGTTCGGGCTCGTGGCCTGAAGTTCCTTGGTGAAGGGCAATGTAATCCCCGTCAGCTGCAGGATGTGTCCAAGCTCGCGGTTATATCTTTCTTTCCCTAAATCCTTTTCTCCTCCTCCCTTGACCGTCGGCCACATAGTTTCCCCAACCTCCTACTTCATCCACAGCCACCCCTTCACCGCCGGCCACCCTTGTCTCCTCCCCCTTCTTCACGTGATCTATAACCTTCCTAAAATATATTTCATAATTTTGGTAACTCTCTTCATGATCAAATTCAAATTAATTTGAATTTGAAAGAATTACTTAATTTACAAAATCCTATTTTAGGAAACTTACTAAAACAATTCCTATTTAAATTTTAAATTAAGAAGGGATGAAATATTTCTTTCCAAACTTAGTTTATTAATTTAAGTAGGCATTAAATGCCTCATTAATTCCTCCCTCTCTCTCTATAGCCGACGGCCCCCCCTCATGAATGAGATTAGGAATTGTTTCCTAAAATTCTCCTCTCCACTTTGGAAACAATTCAAATCTCTCCCACCTCCTTTGACCGAATTTATCCATAGTCCTTTCTAATTAATTTATTTCCAATAGGGAACCTCTCCAATTGGAAGTAAATTAGTCCCCTTCTTCCTCTTTGCCCCAAAATTTGAATTCCCCTTTGATTACTTTACTTTTATCAAATGATTTAAATTAGGAAAATATTTAATTTCAAATTCTAAGTAATTTTGAATTTGAAATTCTTTCCTAATTTAAGATAGCCTATTTTAGGAAAGTTACTTAAAATTAAATCTAATTAGATTTCTAATTTGATTTGATTTGATTTAATTATTCCTAATATTTTGATCTCAATTAAAGCAAGAAATTCTAATTTCAAATGTCCCCTTTTTTTTCATACCCGTTCTACATCAAGACTACATCATTATACCAAGCAAAACACATTTAAAATGGTAATAGCCTCATACCTTCTGTATGATATTTGAAGTAACAATTTCAAAAAACATCAAACTACAAAATATTCCTACGATAACTAAAGCTGTTAAGTAGAACAGTAATAGTCAACTATTTCAAAAATGATTTTATTTTTTGCATTTTGAATTTGTGCACTCAGCCTGATCTACAGAACAAGACAGCACACATGTAATGGAGCTTGTTTGTTAGGTCTTACTTTCATCTCAGATGAATTCTTACGATATCAATAACCTCACCAAAAGGAACTTTTATTCTATCCAGTGAACGTACGCAGAGGAAGGTTCGGTTTTAGGCAAAAAAGCGTCTGTACCGAGTTTTTTTTCAGTGTAGGCGCTTTTTTCCCTAAAACCGAACCTTCCTCTGCGTGCGTTCACTGGATAGAATAAAAGTTCCACCAAAAGAAGCAGGAATGACTACCTGATAGTCCTTCCATATTCTTTGTGACAAATCCTCATAGTAGCTAGCACTAGCCCAGGAAGTAAAGTGTTTACGAGCCCTTGGAGCTGATTCCAATTCCTTTGGTAACTGCCGCACAATACGCACGTCGCCTTGCAAGGACTGGATGAAATAAGGCTCATCAAAAATGTCCGCAAACGTGCTGCTCACAAGTTGGCAAGTTATAAAAGATATAATGTGATAATTATGGGACACTTTAACAGATAACAATTGTTATGCTCCTACAAACCTTGAATCCTGCCAAAATGATCGCCTATCAAGTTGAGGAATTACTAAAGTTGCGTTCATTATTCGAGCCACAGCAACCATATCACATATCTGAAGACGAGAGGATTACAAATAAAACTGAAAAGTTATTAAAACTCTAAAACAGGACGAAGTAATCCTTCAGTGATAATCTAGGATAGTCAAAGCATATGATAGTAAAATTATAATAATTTTTGTCACTATTATGAAATTTCTTTGTGCATGTGAAGCCACAAAACTTCTAAAAGGTAAGTAGAAATGTGTGGATATGTAAATGCCAAAAATTGGTTGGCCAAATTTATCACAAATCAATTGGAAGGGAGGAGGGGTCGTCATGGGATGTCAAAGATAATTGATATGCATATAAAAAAAGGGTATGAAGCATGATAAACCAAATCAACTATTTTGAATAAAATTTTGTTTAGATGTTTTATTCTTAATAATTTTAAAAGTCTACGTTTTAGCAAGTGGGAGACTAGATATTTTCTAGAGAGATTATCTCCTTGATCAAGTGTGGAGCTTAATTCTACTGCCTTGGGTGATTTCTTCCCTCTTACTTCATTGTTATTAGATTGAAATCTTGATTGATTTTTAATCAAGTTGGATACAACTAGATTTTCCACAGGTGCATTAGCTAAAAGTTAATGGTACTTTTTTTCCGTATTTCCTAATTTCTATGCATTATTTTAAGTAAAAATAAGTTAAATGATCATTTGCATCAAATTTCAACCTATTTTTAAATTTTCATCTCAAGTAATAAATAGTTATTCAAATTAAGATTTTGTTTGTAAGTGCACATTATTTCATGCACGTCATATTCATAACAGATCTACATTAGGAAAACCTAAACCTTAAGATATCTACATCAAGAATGATCTCAAAATACAGGTATACATATTTTAAGAAAACAATAGGTTGCAAAGCAGTAGACTGGCATAAAAGCTTCAAGCTTTACAGTAATCCCATGGAATCGTTTCCCACTTTATGCAGGCAAATTGGGAGGCACTTGCGATTGCTAAGTATAAATAGTTAAGCTGAAATCTATACAGAAGATTGCTCATACAATGGAAAACATGTCCAGGTTCAAAACAGTAGGTAAAGTCCAGTGAGATGAACTTACACCAGTGCGCATTTGGTTAAGTCCACCATTGCTTTTGACTGTTATGTAACGGTCCCAGGTATGGGTTGCTGGTAATGAAATAAAAGCTAGTGTAAGAATGTGTTTGATTGTATGCTTCTGTAGATACTAGCTTTGCTTGCTGCTGTGGCTTAGCACTAGGAAATCAACAGGAACTGAGCTTTTTCTTTCATCAACAATTTATGTTCAATAATCAGTTTAATGGACACCAAAATATGTTTCTGTGCTCATCTTTAAAAAATAGAGAATTTGATGAAAAAAAGAACTTTCAAACTTAAGAAAAATGATAAAAAAAAAATAAAGAAGCAATGAAAAATAACCTTCATATTTTCGAGTGGGCTTGACACATGGGTGGAAACCATGAGCAGAGGAAGAATCCCATAATTGCTCCTCTAATATCTGGCATTAGAAAGGGAAATCCTTTCAGGACATGCAAATAACATTTAGAAAAAAAAAATTGCAAAAGCAAAAAGAGAAAAAAACTAGCAGCCTCTGAAAGTCTGGAAAATTGAAAATCAATATAAATTACAATGAATTCTAAAAGCCAACTTATAAACCAACCATAATACCAGAAAATTTTATATTCAGAGGAAAAACTAGCATGGAAATTATTTTTGAAGAAAATAAGCAAACGTCAAGAATGATTAATCAAATGGATTCTTTCTAAATAACAATGGTAACAGCCCAGCAAGGCATAATAAATGCAACCCTTTTCAGGAGCAAGATTAGGAAAATGGCACCCATCCATGTCGCATAGATAAGTAAATTGTGGGGATGATGCCCTCGCAGTCAGAACCGTAGTTTTTATACTGGAAGACTGAGGAATAAGCTTTTGCATGACAATGTTATCTCATAATACTAGAACTTGATGAAACTGAGGTCCAATGAGTGAAACAATCCATGAGATGACTGTAGAATGTACAGAATCACCCATACGGGTGAACAACGACAATGAGTACAAACTTACACAATATGCCTCATTTTATTACTAGCAAAATTTTGTACCTGCGAATAGTGCAGGTCCTTCAAGTTGGCACTTAAGTCTACAAACCGGGGAGCAGACTAAAGACGATCCATCAAAGATTTTTAGATTAAGATTGTCGATAAGAACATTGTCTATCGTAGAATACACTAAACTTCCACAACCATTTTTAGCTGGTCCTCAGGGCATCTCCAGCAGAAAAATTCATTTTTCACTTCAAATTGTAGTCATTCTGATGGACCGGTTCACCAACCGGTCCATCCACCCGGACCCCTGAGGGTCTACGGGCGGACAAGGCAGAGGCGGGCGAACCCGCCTGGAGCCAGGGAAAATTTCGGTGGGCCCTTGGGGCCCACCCATTTGGATCGGACGGCTCTCATGGGGGGGGGGGGCCGGACGGCTCTCATGGGGGGGGGGCGGAATAGTAAGGAGGGTGGGATGGAGTGTTTGGGGAGGGGTTTTGGGATGATATGAAGGAGCCATTTGGGGTTTAGGGTTTGAATCATGCTTTTGGAGGCTTACTCTTAGTTTTCTTCTTGTATTCTCTAGAGCTTTTGTGGGAGATCTTGTCCTTCTCGAAGTGGACTAAATTTTATCTTGCTTTCTCTTGGATCTTATATGCAAAAGTCATTTCTCTTCATCTCATTTCATTTGTGATTGTTTTCTTTGGTTTTGGTGAAGATATCCTTCTCTTTTGAGGGATATTTGGGCAAAAACGAGTTGTGCAACCCTAAGGCGTATCACATTCATCTCCAATCGAATATCATTTCTTCTTCTTTGGCTCCCTTCCTGCGAAGGTAACCATCTTTGGCACGCTTTTCTCCTTTTATGCACTCTTCTTTGGCAAATCTCGTAGCGAATTTTTTTGGTTCAGGTGAACACTCCTATGTCAATATTGACGTCGCATTGTTCGCCTACCGGAATTTGGCATGCGGTTGGGAGTTCGAATGGAGCAAATGGCGAACGGCATACGGTGGTATGGTGTTCGGTTGGAGATGGTCTCAACCCCAGAGTTACATTTGTTTGGATGAGCTAATGTCGAATGGTTTGGGACTCGGGAGACTTTTCAGCTACCAAGTAAACTTTCTGGTGTTGCTCGTGTACAAATGTTTAACAAGATCTATAAATTGTTGTCTTCCTTAACAAATTTCATTTTCTATGCACTTTCTCCATTGTCATTTCTTCTCCATTCAGCTACTTGCACACGCCATTGAGCTGCAGTAGGTTCAAGGACCTTCCCAGCAGTTAGTATGGCTTGTGTGTAAGCAGTAACCTGGGTAAAGCACTCAGAGATCGAACCTGAGAGTTTCGGACAGTATCAGCATTTTGAGGACTGTCACATGGAACTAAAATCACCGGTAATAAGCTCAAACTGACAGATTGGCATAATATTTATGCACTTTCACATCTGAAACAATGGCCATCCTATCGTTAATCATAACAGACAGGAAACCGATTGAATTGGTCCAAATAGGATAGCATACCTCAGATCGAGACAAGAAAACTAAACTTTTCGTTAAGCGTACTGACATACACTGAACTAGAACACAAATAGTGCTCATCATAAAAGGAGCAGTACTGCAAATCTAATCAAGACCTTTTTCTTCTTTTTTTTTTTTTTTTTACATTTAGGTCAATTAATTAAGGTAAACTCAAACTCAAAACCTCTTGATTGCCAATGCTCCCAATCAATACCTCTTGATTGATAGACAATGCTCCCAATCAATAGATCAAGGTGAGCTGCGTGCAAACCTAATCAAGACCTATTCTTCTTTCTGACGAACCTGTACAAAACTGCAAACCTAAGAACTGAGACAAATATGAATCTCTTTCAGCTAACCCACAAGAAAAATTCAGAGCTAGGTAACAACAAAGAATCAAAATAGACAATTTAAAATATACACGATCTAAAAAATCACCGTAAAATTTGTATTGAACCAATGTGGTAAGGCCTAGGGAGCTATGCTCTGATAAAAAAAAAAAAGATTTCTAGAAGAGGATAAGAAGGATACCGCGGGACGAGTTTCGGAGAACAAGACCTTGTCGTCGACCTCCGATATCTGTCTTTGAGAAAACAAGAAAAGGACAGCAGAGAATCCCAAGAGGAGTAAAACGTATACAGAGATTGAAGGAGAGGAGACACGGAAATGGAAAACAGGTGAATATGAGGATGATCTGCTGATTTCCATGTGCATTTGGATATTGTGCCTCCCTCAGGTTTACCAAGAGAGGGGGAGGAAAGTCGGAAATCCTTCTACCATTGCATTCTGGCTACTCCCCGGAATCAGCGTTGTAATTAGGAGCTAACTTCAGGTCTTCTTTTTTTTTTCTAGTGATTGAGCATTCGAATACTGACACGGAATAAGTAATTAAAAAAAAGGGAGTTTTACATACATACCACTTAATACTATTCTATTTACATATTTAACATCTAAAACTTTAATATTACATAAATACCACACATAGTTCATTTTCATATAAAATATGAGTGGTAGAAATGAAATATATGAGTGGTAGGAAAGAAATATAAGTGGTATATTTGATATTAAAATAATATATAGTGGTATGGATGTAATATTAAAATTTTAGGTGTTAGATATGTAAATAGGATGTTATAAAGTGGTTTGTATGTAAATTTCCCTAAAAAAAATTATAATAATTTTAAAGATCATTTTTTACGTGTTATAATATTCTTAAATAATTATTTTCTAACAATATCCTATGATAGTTTTGGGTTATCGCTTGCTAGATTTATCCTCATAACCATTGTTCTTATTAAATATAATTTATATATTAATAATATTATATCAAGTTTAAGTTTTTATCTCAAAGGCATTTAAGAATTTTTAAAGACTTCCAATTTCTCAATATTCAGTTAAAATTATTTCCTTATTCTCTTTGAGAATAAACTTTTTTTTTTCTCTTTGAGAATAAACTTTTTTTTTTTTTTTGGAAAATTTGGGGCTTTGCCCATCTATTAAAATGCAAAAGGATTACAATTCAGAAAATAAAATGCTATAAAATTACAAGTAAGACTAATATACCCCAAAAATTCAAAAAGGAAGTATAAAAAAGGAGGTTAGAAGGACTCAGAATAAAAAGGCTACACCAAAATGATCATTGCCAGAAAACTGGAAGAAAAAATATCAATTTCCAGCCGTCAAGTGAATCCAGCAGCAATTAAAAGGGGCACTGGTTGCCACAAGGTAGCTAGCATAAAGACCAAGGACATTCACAGTATCCCAGCAAGCAGCATTCAACATCAGAAAACCATCAAAATTGCACACCCTGGTTGCAAAAAGACCATCCAAGGGGGTGCCCGTGTGTAGACCTTGGCTCATCATTGTCCAAACCTCCAAAATAAACCCAAAAAGCAGCCTCTAAGCAAAAATAATCCATCTAGCAAGCAGTAAGATCATGAAAACTTTCCAGTGCTCTCAACAAAAAACCAACTTAGCATAGACCAAAAGAGGAGCAGCAGTGCCACCAGAACAGAGGACGTTACCGACCAGATCCAGTTAACCCAAGATTTCACAAAATTTCCCACCAAGTTTCTCTTTGCAATTCTAGTTCTCAATTTTAGCACGAATAGCAGTACAAATATCATCTTTAATAGAATTGAGGTTCCTCCTAGAATAAACTTTTATTATATCTACTTCAAAAAAATTTTGCATTCCCAAAGCCCTTAGAATTCATTAATTATACCATATTAGAGTTTTTAATTCTACAAATTTCCAAATTTTCTAATAATTAAATGTCGGATTAGGATGAACATTCTTTATATGACAATACATTTTATTTCCCATGTTTAGTTTTTGATTGGAACATGTCTTAATTCAATTGGACTAACTTTACTATTATAAAAAATGTTATAATTCTCCTAATATTAAATTTTATGTTATTTTTGTGTGGAATTTTATTGAAATTGTCTTGGACCTCAATTCCATTGGTCGATGTTGTCGATGACTTGCAGAAGGTCCTTAAAAAAAAAATTCCCGTATAACCATACAGCACTACAACATTTTATATCCAAGCGCTGCAACACTATATTGTTTGGTTGGAGGAAGACACAGAGGAGAGTGTTGCGGCGCTGGAGACCAAGAGTTCAGCATCGCGGAGCTCCAAACTTGACATTGTGGTAAATAATACGAGACAGGCTAGATATTTTTCTTTCTCGTTTTTCATGAATGTTGAATCTCTTGATTTTTTTTTTTGGGTTTCACTTTTTGTTCACATATATTGTGAAGAGAGAACAAGAGAATGAGAGAGAAATAGATCTATACAAAATTTTATCCCAATTTTCATAATGAATTTCTTGTTAAGGTGTAGCTCTATAATTTTTTCTCGGTTTTGAGCAGAAAATATTGGGGAGTGCTGTCAACTTCTTCCTCTGATTTTTTACCATAGTTTGTCTTTCAGTTACTTAATGGCTTCATTTGATATAATTTTGCTGAGATTATGCTTTTGCTTGCTGTAAAAAAAAAATTAAAAAAAATTAAATAATTTTTTTCCGGTTCTGAGTTTTTGCACATTAAATCCCCATGTTTTTTTTTTTTTTTTTTTTTTCAAATTTTTAAAAAATTCTCTAGTCCCACTACTTTCATTTGTACTTGTTGAATCTTTAAATGTGAAACGCATACTCTGCCGACTCAAATTTTCTAGCATGCAACATGGTTATTAAGCCAACTTTGATCGTAAGGACTTTAATAATTATTAAATCTATTTTAAAATAAATGAAATATAATTGTTATTTGTTACTTAACTATCATATATTATATTTAATTTTCCTCACCTGCAGCCTCCAAAAAAAAAAAGCCTGTGACTTTCTGCTGATAATTCTTAATTACTTTTTTTTTTTTTTTGGCAAAAGAGTTCAACTTATCTGTTTATGCATTGTTTATACGGTGCTTCGAATTTTTAAAAGGTGTATCACATAACAAATATCATCAATATGATCATTTAGTTGTCATAAGGGCATCTCCAATCGAAAATCTCATTTTTCACTTCAAAATACAGTGAAATAAAAAAAATACCGTGATTCATCTCCAACGGAACGCTATTTTGCACCGTAAACCGTCGTTCTCTTCATTCGCGCCTATTTCCCAAAGTTCGGTAGAGATAAAAGAATGGCGCAGATGAATAGATATTGGCGTCGCACTATTCATCCGCGATCAAATGGCGTTAAAAATGACTTTCGGTTGGAGCAAAATAAGAACGACAAATAAGTATTTGCCGTTTGGTTGGAGATGCCCTAAATAAGCTTAAAAACCTGCAAAATGTTGCTCAACTTACCCAATAATAATGAAGTTTCAAGCAGCATGTATTCAATATTAAGAAAGTTTAGGGTCTATTTAGAAAAAATTTCTTTCTGCTTTTTCCCATATAGCAACCATAATGTATTTGTACTATTTTTTTGCTACCTTTTTACTATTTTTCAAAAAATTATATAATGAAAAATTACTTTCTACAATCATAATAGTTAAGTTATTTTCTCTATAATAACTTCATAACGAACTGTATAAAATTATTGAAATAGTTTTCAATCTTTTTCACCTTCAAATTAGTATAATTTAATTATCTTACGATTTGTTTGAGATAACTTTGTGACTGCTTTACTTCTTTATACATCAATCACAATTTAATTTATCTACTACTTTCTAGTCGTTTTCTGGAAATTTAGGGTAAAATTGTACATTGAAAAGCTATTTTTTTCGATCATAGTAGTGAATATATTTTTTTCTATAGCAATTTCACAATTGATTTTATACAGTCATCCCAAATAGATTCTCAGTGTCTTAATCATAAAAAATTCAGATTAAGGCTTCGTTTGGTACCGCTTTCTTACTGCTTCTTAAAGTATTTTGTTAATAAAATCTTTTTAAATTAAAACTTTTGTACTAAAAATTATTTTAAAAAATAAAATAAAAAATTTATTTCAAATGAAACCTAAATCTACTGCAATTGCAAAATAGAAAATTTTTTTTTTTTTGCTACAATTTTTCTTTCTTATACTTCCCCAACATCTTACCATACACAACTCTCCTTGGCCTATTGGTTGAGAGCTTAGGCTTCCAACTAAGAGGTTCAGGGTTCAAGTCTATGTGTATGCGTTGTGTGTATGAGTTTGCCTTAAATGGCCTAAATGTCCCAAAAAAAAAAAAACATCTTACCATAACATTTAATCTTTTCACATTTATATGCTTCGTGCCAATCATTCACTGGCCTAGAAGATTTTGTTAGGATTTTTTTTTGGACACTAAGGCTTGGTTTAGGAGGCTTTTTTAATGCTTCTTAAAGTAGTTTTATAGTATAAAAATTTATTTTTTAAACTAGAAAGTTGTTTTAAGAAGCAATAAAAAAGTCGTCCCAAACTAAGGCTTTTTTTGGACGGCTTTCTTGCTGCTTCTAAAAAAAACTTTCTAGTAAAATTGTTGTATTAGAAAGCTGTTTTAAGAAGCAATAAGAAAGTCATCCTAAACAAAGCCTAAATTATTATTTGTGGTTTACATATATGAATAAATATTTATATTTATCTTAAAGTTTGTTTGTGATGACTATAATATTTTATAAAGTTGATAATAAAGTTGTTGCATGTGTGAAAATTAATTTAGCTATTTAGTTTATAATTTTTCATCATAAAAATTTCTGAAAAAATATGAGAAAGTAATAATCAAATAAAATTGTGCTTTATATTTAAAAAGCAAAGCAACTAGAAAACTGTATGAAACAGATCATTAATATTTGAATTAGAAATAACAAAAATATTTTATGAAATATAAAAAATTATTTTATAAATTAATTAGTTATGTTTTACGTGCATGGCAAAATTTTGAGGATATCCTGAAGAAATGATTCTCCAAATTATTTTGATTTATTACCTTATATTTGAATAGGTAAGCTTAGTATGTTTGCCTGATTGGCTGATTGCCTGCTAATTAAGATTTCATTTGAGACTATTTTTTTGTTGTTTCTTAAAATATTTTTTTTAATATAAAAATAATTTTTTTTACTAAAAAATTACTTTAAGAAGCAGCAAAAAAGCTGTCCCAAATGAAGCCTAAGTTGATTGGACAATCAAAACTACTATTGAAGAAGAAAACGTAAGCAACTCATATAAAGCTTTGTTTGACATGGCTTTCTTATTGTTTTTTAAAGCAGCTTTTTAGTACAAAAATTTTAATTTTTGTACTAAAAAGCTATTTTAATAGCACTAAGAAAGTCATCCCAAATGAATCCTAGTTTGTTGGTTAAGAGTTTTGGCTACCAATCAAGAGGTTTTGGGTTCGAATTTTGCGTATGTGATGTTGTGTATGAATTTGTCTTAATTAATTTAAATTAATATTTTTGTACTTAAAAATTATTTTAAAAAGCTGCAAGAAAATCATCTCAAATGAAGCATGAGTCTTTTCTTGAGGACCGACAAATTTGAGATCTTTGAGTAATTATAGCCACTTAAACATTTCAGGGATGAGTATAATATATAATTTCAAGCTTGGTAGATCCATTAAAAACTAAAATCTTATAAAACTTTGAGGCAATGGCAAGAATCTGGGTAAAAAATGGCGTGGTAGCCAAAGAAAAACAGCAAGAACAAGGAAAAACAGTAAACATAATCTAGAGTAAAAACTGATAATATGTTATCATCTCCTTCATATTACAGTTTCTATGTATGTTTCGTATTCTCCCTATGAGTATCTTCCATTTCTATATCAGGCAAAATGATAGAAAATGATATGATATGTACTATATTCTAAATTCAGATAATAAAGCTGTGAATAATAGTAGAGGTAAATAATAGTAGTGAAGAGTGGTGATGACCAACATCATCCTTCTCTTACTTTAGAAGAACTATCGGATGTCTCCAAAGAGGTATTTGCTCCATCGGGTGGACAGTAAGTAAGCATGAATATCAGAGATATTAAATGTAGAAGAAGTAAGCACATCATTTGAGAGTACAACAATATATGCATTATCATTAATGCGCTGTTTAATTGGTACTAGACTGATTTTATGCGGGCTAAGTTTGTAATATGATCTTGATGGAAATCTTTCCTTCCGCAGCTGAACCATATCGAGATCTCCAGGATGAAAGACCTTGTGGCGTCGGTGTTTATCAGCATTTTAATTCTCCAATTGGGTACGGACATCCTCTAGCGTTGATTTGAATTGTTCGGCCAATTCAATAGAAGATTTGTTGAAGCCCTTGCCACCCGTTGGGAAGAACAGCTAAGTCCACAATGTGATTTGGTGCTTTGGTGTAGACTATGCTGAAAGGTGATCTTCCAGTGGATCTGTTTGACATAGAGTTGTGGGCAAATTCTGTTTGACTTAAGAAATTATCCCACTGTTTAGGATTGCTTTAGACCATACATCATAGTATATTGCCTAATGTTCTATTTACCACCTCGATCTGCCCATCAGATTGTGGATGTATGTCGAGCTTAACCTTAGTTCAGTCTGAAGTTGCTTCCATAATTCTTGTCAAAAGTGGATAACAAACTTAACATATCTATCTGATGTTATACTTCGCGGTATCCCATGGAGTCATACAATTTTGTGAAAGAACAATTTTGCAATTAGAAGAGCATCAAAGTGAGCCATCTTAGAAAAATGATATACAACTACCATGATTAAATCATCCCCTTTTTTATGCATGGAAATTGTTATGTATTGATTTAGTTTTAGGTTATGTTGTTCATGCATGCTACCACACCTTTGTAAATCTCTATAAATAAAGGCCTTGTATGTTGTATTGATTTGGGGAAAAATCTGAATAAGCTTAGTTTTATTTCCTCCAAATTATGTGTATTCCCTCTCCTCCCTCTCCCTCTCTATCTCTTGCAAGAAGAGCTCAAGATGAGCTCTCAAGTTCTTCCTCCTAGTTCTATCAAATGGTATCAGAGCCCTAGTGGAGATCTCGAAGGAGGAATGTGTTCTTGAGGTAGAGCATTGGCCATGGGTATGCAAACATGCGGACACAGGCTGCAGGTTGGTGTCACATTTTCGTCGTGGGCTTGAACAGAGATGGCGGCACTGGCAGACCAGAAGACTTGCGGGATCTTGACGGAAGGCATAGCCTAGGGCGCGTGGGTTGAACGAATGGAAGGCTGACCAAGATGCAAGATGACTGTGATGCTCTTGGATTAGGAATCAATGGAGGAAGTCTGAGGCTCGGACGTTCATTTCGTGTGGGCTTCTTGATCGGGCGGAAGGCAGAGCTTGGTTGCTGGACGTAGGCGACGGGTCCGGACTATCGTGTGGATCAGTGAGTGCAGTAGTTGGAGGTTCCGTGATCAAGAAGGCAGGCGAAGAGGCTTCAGACGGCCGGGATGGTTCTTCTATGCAGGGAGGCGGATGGCTAATGGGCTCGTGTGTTGTTGCGGGATGCGATCAAGTCGGAGGCGGGCAAGGCAAAGCGGCTTGGTACCGCGACCGACGGAGGCCGGAGTGGCCGGCGTGAGCACAACCATCAAGTCCGCGGGTTATCCGCAAACTTAAGGCATTATACGCTGTAAAAGGAAAGCACAGAGGGCTTCTACGCCTCTTCTTGGTGCAGCAGGTGGATCATGCGTTCGGCGGATGCAAGCAGACTGAAGGTTTCATTTGGCTTTGGTAAGCAGGCAATGTAGAGTTCGGGAGGTGTCCACGGTAGAGAGACTCTTGATCTTGGATTCGATCAAGGTGGAGAATTACAGGAGTCGTATTCGAAGACCTAAGCACCTAATCCTTAGTTACATTCAAGACCAGTAAATGGATTGTTGAGCTGCTATTTCAGAGAATCCTATAGAGACGAGGTCATGGTGACATCGAAAGTTGCAAGCAAGAGATTGAAGGTAGTGGCTCTCGGTTTAAAGGAATAGTTCTTGATTAAGGATCTAGTTTTTTTTTTTTTTTTTTTTTTTTTTTTTTTTTTTTTTTTTTTTTTTTTTTTTTTTTTTCTTTTTTGAGGTGGAGTTCGGGAGGCAAAGGATCAGTCGTGTGATCGAGCAGTGAAGACAACAGCAAGATCAAGAACCATAAGGCGGCAAGATGGTTGCGAACTTAAGATTGGACTGGTGGATCGTGCGAAGTTGCAGGTTGGAGCGCGCACGGCTGTCCAGGGCGATCGGTTGGATTGCAACAAGTTCGAGTTCTTGTGACGAGTGGTTCTTTGTTTTTTGTAAAACTAAATCAATGTGGAGATTGTTATGTATTGATTTAGTTTTAGGTTATATTGTTCATGCATGCTACCACACCCTTGTAAATCTCTATAAATAGAGGCCTTGTATATTGTATTGATTTGGGGAAAATTTTGAATAAGCTTAGTTTATTTCCTCCAAATAATATGTATTCCCTCTCCTCCCTCTCCCTCTCTATCTCTTGCAAGAAGAGCTCAAGATGAGCTCTCAAGATCTTCCTCCTAGTTCTATCAGAAATCCTAGCACAAAATCCATACTCAAATCTTCCCAAATTAAGGTTGGGACGGTTAACAACATGTACAACACCGTGTTTTGATTGTTTCCTTTGTGCATTTATCAAATGGGACATATATCCGCAAACCTTGCTACATCTCATTTGAGTTGGGGCTAAAAGAAATGTTGTTTAAGTTGCTCTAGAGTTTTTTCACGCCCCAAATGGGCTTTTAGACCGCCACCATTTAATTTCTTGAGTAGTTGTTGATATCAGGAAGATGCAGGAATACAAAGTGAATTACCTTTGAATAGAAATCCATGCATAAGTGTGAATTCACCATATGGTTTACCTTCCAAACACCTTTGCTATGGTTCCATGAAGCCTTTATCTATGTTGTAAAAATCCTTGAGACAATCCAAAATAATGATCTCAGTTAGCAGCTGGGAAAGCAGAGTGGATCTCCTACACAAGGCATCAACCACCCAGTTTTGTGCTCCTATTTAGCATTTTAAGAAAAAAATGAACTTTTGTAAAAAAACTACCCTTGTCGCATGCATCATTCCAATGTTTTTCTAGGTATTCATCTTGTAAGGCCCAATGGTTCTAAAGATGGCATATAACTCTTGCTCATAGACGGACCAGTACTTATGTCTTTGTGGACTTAATTTTTTACTGAAGAATGTAATGGGTTAGTCTTCTTGAGAAAGCACCGCACTAATGCCTACAAATGATGCATTTGTGTCTATATTAAATGGTTTATTGAAGTCTAACAAAGCTAAAATCAATGCAGAAATAAGTGTTGATTTAATGCCCCAAAGCTAGCTTGTTTTTCTTTCAACCACTTGAATGAAGAGAGCTTCATGCAATCATTTATAGAAGCCATTAGTATGCTGAAACAAAAAATAAGATTGTGATAAAAATTGTGAGACCATGAAAGCTGCGTCCTTTCGTGACTGTTTTTTGGAGGGGACCAATCTTTGAATTGCATAAACCTTGCATGGATCCATGTTGATGCCATCCTTAGTTATGACAAAACCAAAAAAAAAAAGGAATATAAGAGGTTGCAAATTCACATTTAGCCAGGAAGTTTTCAATAGCACAATTCACTTCCGCCAAAAATACAACCAATAATGCAATGATTTCAAAGCAAGATTGCAGAATGGAGTTTCCAAAGATAACATTCAGTGCCAGTTTATCTCTGTTGTAGTTAATTAAGCTGTGGGGTGAATCTGGTAGTAAATAGAGCTTTTTATCATTCCATTCAAATGAATAAACATTTTATCTACCATCATAGCTTACTCCAGTGTCACACTGATAAGGTCAGCCAATATAAGATGACAAACATCCATGTTGAGGACGTTACAAAACACTTCACACATATAGTGTTTACCAATAGAAAATGTTTCCCGGCACATTTCAGACTCAGTGATATTCATGCTCTTTTTGACCCAACTGATCTTATAAGGATGGGGGTGTTTTATTATCTTGAAGTGTAAATCTTAAACAACTACTTGGGACACTATGTTCTAGTGCAACCATTGTCAATCAGCATGTCACACACTTTTTCTTTGTCATTAATGGTACATCACGTTCTAAATATAGTATTTCACTGTTAATTAACTTGTTGTTTAGGTGCTAACATCAACTTAGCACACAAACTACTAGTTTGCCTTCATCGCCCAACAACTCTTCCGTCTCCAAGTCGTCTGGTTCGAAAACATCCTCCTTGTCTTGAGATTCTCCTTCCAACAGTTATAATTGTTGACGGTAAGGGCATTCTTTTAACTTGTGGTCTGGTTGAAAACTTCAAAAGCATTTAAGGTTAGATGGCTTAGCATATGGATTGTCCTTCATTGGTGCCTTTACTCTATTTGGGAGTTTGTTTTCAGGATTCTAGTTGTTGGAGATAACTACTGCAGACTGGTTTTGAATAGATTTTACTGTAATTTGAGCTGGTGTTTAATTACTTCTTGTTGAATACTCTCAATGACTTCGATGGGTAAGACTGTGAGAGTGTCTGTTGAGCTGTACTTCCAAGTTCAAAGCAAAATTTATAACTTGTGATAATGACCAAACAGAACTTAACTCATGCTTTTCATGGATGGCATCCTTCAAACCTTCAATATAACGGGCTACCATTAACTATTCAAACTCATTTAAATTGTTGCAGGCACTAAGTCTGTAGAACTCTTTTATATAATCACTAACACTTTTATTCCCTTGAGTGCAATGCTGACATCGTAAGTACAACATATGTTCAAAATCTATTGAAAGAAAGTGCTTCTGCATCATTTGTTTCATTCGGTACTAGCTCTGAACTTCCCCTTTTTTTCCTCACGGCAACGAGATTGTAGTATTGTTGCCACCAAGCACTCGCTCCTCCTTTCAACCTACGTGCCACATACTTTATTTGTTTCTCTTTTGATATATTCATATATTCAAAAAGTGCTTCAACAACTCTTTCCCAATCGAGATAATCTTTAGTGTGGAGTCGCCTATGCATCAAAGAATAGAATATCAAGTTTCATGAAATTCTCCCTGGTGTCTGACTGTCCCCTGAATCTCCATGGGGAGTTATAATAATGTTGTTGATCATTGTTTGTTGAGTCAGATACTTCTACACGGTGTTGTAACTCACCTTTTTCCTCCTCTGAATTAGAGATTTCTTGATAGGGTGCTGCAGGTCACCAAAAGTTTCACTCCCTAGGGTTAAATGTCCGTAGAGCCAATGTGATTGTCGGCATAACTAGTTGCAGATTATTGCCATTGGTGTTGACTTGATGAAGTTCGTGCAGAGAACCTAAACAATTCTGCAATGAGTCCTTAAACTTGTCATGTAAGATTGACTTGTGTTGTCCACAAAGCCTCTAGACTCCGATCGCCGTCGGGAGCCTACTAACTGCTGCATTCCGCCATTTGCCCCAACAATAATGGCTCTGATGCCAAAAGAAAATTTGCAAGAACGAAGAAAAACAATAAACAAAAACTAGAGAAAAAACTGATTATATGTTATCGTCTACTTCTTAATATAAGTTCTATGTATATTTAGTGTTCTCCCTCGGAGTATGTTCGGTTTCTATATGAGACAAAACAATAGAAAATGATATGATCTATACTATAGTCTAAATTTAGATAATAAAACAACAAATTCTAGTAGAGGTAAATAGTAGTAGTGGAGTGTGTGTTGTGTTCTGCAACAAGGAATATAGCTGTGATGATCCACATCAAAAACAAACACTCGAAAAACAAATTACATCCACCAAACTTTCTCAGTTGCTTTATTGATATGAAGTTTATAAGTTGGTGTTTTAGGAGGCAATAGGACAATTTTTATGTGTTGGGCCAGGCCCAGCTTTCAGTTCTACGTGGATACCATGAGCATTTTATAATCTCATATCAATCTTTATATACAAATAAAACTTTTATTTATTAATTTATTTATTTTTAAATAAACAAGCAATAAAGCATAGATTTATTATAAGAGAGATTTAGGCTTCGTTTGGGATGACTTACTTTCTTGCTGTTTCTTAAAATAATTTTTTAATAAAAAAATTAAAATTTTTGTACTAAAAAATTGCTTCAAAAAACAATAAAAAACCGTCCCAAACGAAATCTTATCCTCAAATTTTGAATAACGACTTTAAATCTTTAACAATTAAGCACCCTTTCACCCACAAAAATCTAATACTTCTTTTTTAAAAAAAATCAATATAATATTACAGGGCTGCCTTTGAGAGACAATGACATGCACAATTAATGAATTCACAACTTTATGGCCTATATGAAGAACAGGTAAACGAAAGCATCACATAATTAATGAGCGATAGAGAAATATATAAAAGGCTTCATTAATAAGACACAATACCCATCATATAAGAAATGATTTATCGTCATGGTCCTTACAAGTTACAATAACGGGTTGGTGATAAAATTTAGAAGACAATCAATAAGCCAAAGCTTTAAATTTGTCGCAAAGATCACTGCAACCTTTAATTCGGGTCTCATTCATAGCCATCCATCCATGCTCTAAGTCAAACACATAAACGTACGTTGAGGTCACTAGCTTGTGCCTAATTTATTTTGTGAATTTAGCTTATTATTTATTTGATTTGTAGTTGGTATTTACATGCTAGTAGGGGTGTCAATATTTGATACGACACGAAACTCGACCAGGAAAATTTCGGGTTTGGGTCAACCTGTTTGTCAGACGGATCGGGTTCGGGTTCAAAAAAATGACTTGTTTTGAAAATTTGGGTCGGATTCGGGTTGACCCGCTAGCGGCTAGCATGCCACTTCCGTCAGGTTGACCCGGATAGCCTTCCCCATCCGCTAGCCGCACAAGTCACGAACAGCTTGGCAGTCTAGCAGCCTTCACGACTTCACATCATGTGCTCAGGCGTCCCAGCCCTCACATCACCGCCTCGCCCAGTCATGCGTCCACGGCCCCACTCCCTAGCCGCCCACGCTGCACTCTCGCACGAGCCACGTAGCACGCCTTCCTTGCCGAGTCGCCCAACCGTTTAAATTTAGGGTCCGAAATTCGGGAAAAAAAAAAACGGTTGGCAGGTCATGTCAGGTCAACCCACTAGCTCGCACGGGTCGGGCCCTGGTTGACAATCCTGACCCGTTTGAAAAAACAGGTCGGGTTAGGATCAACCTGTTTAAACCCGGATCAAACCGGATTTAACTTGAACCCGACTCGCATACCTGTTTTGACACCTCTACGTGCTAGAAAATTTATGTCTATAGAGTATGTATTTTAGTACGCACAAAAAAAAAACGTATAGGAGGTGAGAAATCTGATACACAACAATAAATATGAAATATACTCTTAAAAATACTACAATTGTATATCCACATCCATCAGCTTAATTAATAAATTATTTATTTTCATCTCATATAATCTTTTGTAACTATGAATATATTTTTGTAAAATAAAGATTTTTTATTTGAAACAATTTTCTTAGTATTTTTTAAATCAACTTTTTAGTACAAAATATTTTAAACTAAATTTTTTATACTAAAAAGATATTTTAAAAAGCAGTAAGAAAATCGACCCAAACGAATCCTTAGTCACTTTATATTATGAGAAAAGTGCAAATCAGTATGTCTTTCTGGGGGCAAATTATTGCATCCGGTCACTGGACGCGGAGATAGGTCCGGATATTAATAAAATATTATTTTAAATTAAGCGCATCAAAAGCGCAGGTAAAGCGCAGATAAAGTGCAGTTAAAGCGCAGGTCAAAATGCAGTCAAAACCGTAAGTATAGCGCAGTCAAAGCGCAAGTCAAAGGCGCAGTTAAAAGCACGGGTGACGTGGCAAATTTTTATTGGATGGTCGAACCTATTTTCTGCGTCTAGTGACCGGATGTAATAATTTGCCCTTTCTGGGGCATTTTAAGAGTTATAAAGTCTCGATCTAATTCTGGTTTAAAGGACAATATAGACAATGAGAGGTATGAAATATAGCAAAAAAGAGATAAAAATGGATGAAAAGGAGTCAGTCACACGGCAAGGAGGAAAGGAGTTGACTGCTTCTCGGCCGTCCTGTGCTGTGCATTCATGAATGCGTTTTGCAAGTCGACCAAAAAAGTCGGAGTCGAACGGATTAAAAATAGTTTTGCTGGTTCAATCTTGATGAAGGGTTGAATGCTGCAATTAATCTAAAAAAAAACTTTAGAGGAATTTTTTTTAAAATTTTTTATTTCTATTTTTACATAAAATAAAATATATTAGTTATCATAAAACTTAATGCTTTTTATTTATTTATTTATGTGATGGTGATGGCAATCACCGAGCATTATCAATTTATTTTAAATAAAAACGATTAATATTGGCCGAATGCTCAACCAACTTTTTTGAGTTGTATTTGTATGTAGATGCATGCTTAGGGCATCTCCAACCGAAAATTTCATTTTCACTTCAAAATGTAGTGAAACTAATCAAAAATGCTTGAGTCATCTTCAATTGAACTTCATTTTGGGCGCTTACGCGAAGGTAATCGTCTTCTCCTCTTTGGCGTGTTTCTTGAACAAATCCGGTTAAGGCAGAAAAATCATGTATGCGTCGCACTGTTCACCCTCCACCGATTATCGATTTTTTTTTCCCTTCAAAGGGAGCAAACCAGCTATGTCTTACAGTTGTTTGGAGATGCCCTTAGGTTATATATAAACAGGGGTGAAAATCGGAAAAAATTCAGGCTGGGCAATAGCCAATCCTAATTTTTTTTTTCTTACAAAAATAAATATTTTAACTATTTTGCTTATCTTCATTAAATGCAATTTCCCAACTTCTAAGAAAAAATTATTTTGTATTTCATGCATAAGACTATGTATTTCACAATCCTATTGTACCCGCATTTAAAAGAGAGATTGATTCTATAAAGTTGGGGTATGGAGAAGAAAGTTGTTAAATATTTTGAGCCATTGAAGACTAACGACATCATTATATTGAATATGAGAGAGCCAAGCACACTCCGACGTTTTGTACTTGAGTGTTGCGGTGAGGTATAGTTTGCTTGGAGACTAACAGAGAATGGAGCGCTACAACACTACGAGGCCGGCTGTCAATTTTCTTACTCGTTTTTCTTAAAGGGTTGTGTTTCTTGGTGGTTTTATTATATCTCTTTGTTAATTATATTGTGAGAATGGTGCAAGAGTGAAAAGAGGCAAGATCAAAGAGAGTGAGAGAGAAGATAGATCTGTACTATTTCTCCCAAATTTTCATAATGAATTTCTCATTGTAGCATGGCTCCGTAGTCTTTCATAGATTTCAAAATTTTTCACATCAAATACTAATATAATTTCTTTCCACTACATTTTCTCTTTCTTATCTGTATTCGCTCCATGATTTACTTCCCAACTATTTTCATCAGCCACAAATACAAATCCAAACTACCCACCATCATAGAACAATGATGCAAAGTAAGCAAATAAACTTGTTTAGTTATTGAATGAATTCTTCCTAGATTTTCTCCTGTAGTAAGGATTACTAATCCTAAGTCATCAAATGAAAAGACAAAAACAAACATATCTAAGATATAATAAGCATGCCAATATCACTTTAAAAACCCCATTTGGCAGATACGGAAGAAGTTCTATTGTAAGAGGAAACCTTTAGGGCTTCGATAAGCTGTATTAAAAACAATTTTTTGGGGACATTTAAATCATTTAAGGCAAATTCACACACACAACGCATACACAAAGATTCGAACCCAAGACCTCTCTTAGTTGGGAACAATTATTAGGTCAGGTGACCTGACGTAGCTCTACGTTCGGACGCTAATAATATGTCGCCACGTGCTCTTACTCTTTACCGCGCGGCCCGACGACCTGACTCGGGATTGTTATGTTCGCATATTGCTCTAGGTATTGCTCGGTATTACTCGGTATTGCGAGGTATTGCTTGGCAATAACGAGAAATATCGCTCTATCATGACCAATACTGAGCAATACCGAGAAATACATTTTCTCAGTATTGCTCGGTATTACTCGGAATTGGTCTTCGCAGAATGGTATTTCTCGTTATTGCCGAGCAAAATCGATCAATACCTAGCAATACCGAGTAATACCTAGCAATACACGAACAGAGCAATCCCGGCTCCGTTCCGGGTCGGGGTGTCGGGCTGCGCGGTAAATAATGAGAACACGTGACACTATTTTACTGACGTCCGAACATAGAGCTACGTCAGGTGACAGGACCAAATAAAAGTTCCTTAGTTGGAAGCCTAAGCTCTCAACTTATAGTTCAAGGTGAGCTGTGTTGTATTAAATTATTTTCAGTGAGAAAGTAGATGGCCTATAAATAAATAAGAAACAAAGCTTTTGCATGTACTATATTAGTTGTCATTTACTGATATTGGAAACCAGCTAATAACGAATAGGCTCCTGCATTAGTTGATAGAGAGGGAATGAATAACTTATCATATAATATGCCAAAGGTTCAAATTTGGCATTTTTGATAATATAATTAATATGAAAAGGAAACTAAATGACCGAAGGTTTTGCCTCAACGGCCTCTCACGAGAAGAACTTATATTAATTGATTTGGTTATTTTATTTTATTTTATATTATATTAATTAGTGGTTGTTTGTTTAAATTGACTTTTTAAAATAATATTATTGAGATATTAGCTTAATTCAGGCTGATAATTAGTTGGACCTAATATCAGAAATAAACATTAGTAAAGATTTGTTTCTAAAACTTTCTTTCAAAATTATTGATTGATATTGACATTCTAAGTTACTTTCTTTTGGGGGTTGATTAACACTTCCGAATTTGTGTTAAAATATTTGTTTATTTTTCTCTTAAAAGCTGTCTTTTCCCTTACCATTGTTATAAACAAATTGGAGAAAATTCTCAGAATTGTAAGAAAACTCTTGTGCTGTTGGAAAGATCTTTGCTTTCCTTCTGATATAGGAGGGTTAGATTTAGAAGCATTTGTGATTGCGTCGAAGGTTTTTTTTTTTTTCCTTCAAACAAATGCCAAATCTGCTATGGGTGAGGATAAGTTGAATACTGATGGGAGATTGGGAGTTATACAAGTCGTGATGGAGATGAAGAAGGTGCTTTTAGAGATGATTGAGGCGAGGTGATTCTTGCTTTTTCTCTACCTTTGGGCCAAGTTTGTGCTAGGGGTGTCAATATTTGACACGACACGAAAATCAGACTTGAATTCTACCCGGAAATTTTGGGTTTCGACCCAACCCGATTTCAAAACGGGTCAGGTTCGGGTTCCAGAATTCGACCCATTTGAAAAAGGGTCGAGTTCGAGTTGACTCGTCGGGTTGCAAGGTCAACCCGCTCGCGCCCACCCACGCGTACCCGCTCGCGCTCGAGGGTGCCGCACGCACCCGCTCGTGCCCGCCCACGCGCGCTCGCACCCGCCCGCGAGCACCCATGCGCAGCCTCTCGCGCTCGCACATTTCGTGTTGGGTCGGGTCCGCATTTCCGACCCGTTTACATAGCCGTGTCGGATTAGGGTGATCCGTTTGAACCCGAGTCAGTTCCAGGTTCGACCCGAACCCGACCTGTGACCCGAAATTGACACCCCTAGTGTGTGCTTTTCAAGCTGAAAATAAAGCTTTGCGACATTGTTCGGAATTGTTTGCTGCCCATGGCTTTAGAAAGATTATTGTTTTTTTTTAATGATTTAAGAATAGTTATATTCCTTTTTTCTTTTCTGAATGTTAGATTCAGCTATATTTTTCAGTGAAGAGAATGGATCTACAGATTATCTTGCTAAATTGGGTGCTTGATTGAATGATCAGAAGGTGTTTTATGTTCTTGATTGCCGTTTAAGCTGGGAAGTCTTACCAGGGTGGATGCTTAGGAGTAGGAGCGCAAACGAGTCGACTTAAGTTGGATATTAGTCTAATTCAGTCAAACTAGTTTAATCTTTATTGAGATCGAGCTAGAGCTCGACTTTAACTTGAGCTCATTTACTGGGCTCAAACTTAGCTCGTTTGAAAATTATTATACTCGAGCTCGGCTCGATTACTCAAACAAATTTGTAAAGCTCGAGCTTGAATTGAGAAATAATACAAAATGTCTAGCATGTTTTTATTATATTATTCTTAAATTAATTTTGAAATATATCTTAATTTAAACGAGCAGTTCAATAAACTAACGAGCCAAGACAGGTTGAGCTCGAGTTTAAACTCGTGGCTCGATTAGCTCTTTTCATAAGCTAGTTAATCAGTCGCATTTGAGTCAGCTCGACGCTCACCCTCATCCCAGCTAGAGAACTTCCTTCATTTATATTTTGAACATTTCTTTATTGTGACTTAATAAATCTTCTACCTTGCTTTGAGAATGTGTGGATTGTGTGTAAAATATAGGATGTCTGTTTTATGTTTTTTTTCTCTTTAGTTCATATTCTTATGAGATAAAATGAAGCCTTTTTTTTGAGACTTAATGATTTTTTAAAATTATTTCTACCTCTATAAACATTGATCTCCATTTGATAAAACATAAAATTTAATGATCTAACTTTACGCCCCATATATAAAGAAATTATTTTGTGCGTAGACTGGACATAGAATGTCATCCGGAGACCAACCAAGTAGTACCGAGCACATGGATGATGTGGCACATTCTGGTTGATCTCCGAATGGCGTTCGACGTTTACACAAAATAATTAATCACATATATAAGACCATGCTTATTCAATTTCTTATAAAAATATTGATTATGTTATAGATTTTATTTTATGAATTAGTATATATATAAAGGATGGTCTTTTCGCCGGACATAATGGCCGTAAAGGATTCATGTAGCCGACCCCACATAGTGGGATAAAGTCTTGATGTGTTGTTGTTGTATATATAAAGTAAAAATAAAAAGGGAAGCCTCCTTCAATTTCTATGATTATAAATTCATATTATTATCTTTTTCATTGTTATGCAATTTGTTCTTCATGATTGGGACATTATAAAAAAAAATGAACGTAATTGAGATGTCCAGAATAAAATAAATAAATTATATATATAATAGCTACAGGTGTTTCAGCTGCTTAACCCCAAAATAAATAAAAGCATTGCCAAGTGTGGCTAGCTTTGGCATTTTTACTTTAATATATAATTACTTAGGATATTTGATTATAACTTCTTAGGATAACCTCGCAAGAGAGTCTAGACTTTTTCTTTTATATTTTTGATATAATTTTATTCATCATATCAGAAGTTACAACATTTTTATCGGAAGTAACTAGGGGAGTTTGCTAGCTATGAAGGTACCTCACCACCTGGGATTCTTCGTTGTTATTCGCCTTCGCTCCTTGGACGACATTCCCTTCCGATCGGATCAAAGTTTCAACATTTTGATCTTAATAACGACAGGAGTTCACTCGCTGGCTCCTTCGTTGATGTTCGATGTCGCTCCTTGGACGACGTTTCCTTTCGATCGGATCAGAAGTTGCAACATTTTGATCAGAAGTAACAACGAGAGTTCGCTCGCTGGCTCCTTCGTTGTTGTTTTACTCGCTCCTTGGATGACGTTCCATTATGGTCGGATCAGAAGTTGCAACATTTTGAATGGAAGCAACAGCGGGAGTTCGCGTTGCTGTTCAACTTTGTTCCTTGAACGACATTCCCTTCCCATCAGACGGGAGTTCGCTCACTGGCTCCTTCGTTGTTGTTCGAGTTCGCTAGCTGTGAAGGATTCCGGATCAAAATCGGGTCAATTTCGAGTTTTCGAGTTAACCCAAATACTACCCGAAATTAAAAATGGGTCGAAAATAAGGATCTGAACCCGACCCGTTTCGGGTTCGAGTTGACTCGAACCTAAAATTTTCGTATCGAATTTGAGTCAAATTTTTAAGTCGTGTTAAATATTGAGACTCCTAATTTATTTTACCAATTCACGCATGTGTGAGAAGAGTTTTAAGAGAGAGAAGAACGAGAGATGCAAAGTTGATCGAGTGAATTTGGAGTTTTTTTTGGGGGTCCATAATTCGAGCTAATTTATGCCGATTTTATTAATATTTATATTTCGATTCTCATCATTCTATGTAAATGAGTAAATAAATGAGCGGGGTGGGTGCGAGCGGCCCAAGAAGAGTGACGATAAGCAATTGTTCCGCTGCTTTGTAGGCGAGTAGAACAGAGGAACTGCTCCTGTGCTCTATTTTCTCTTCTTCCCTCTACCATCTCGTGAAAGCGGACATTTTGGGCAAATATCCAGGAAGATTCGACCCTGCACCACGTCAGAATCATCTCCCGCCTTTTACTACCTCTTCTTTTTGCCGCCCATGAGCTGTCCTGATTAACTCATTATCCATCCGCCTCAAATCTCTTTCCACTAGCCCAGACGTCCATCTTCTGTCCCTCCAACTCGCGCATTCGAAGTGTACTCGCTCGGGTTTTGAATCGAATCAAAGATGCCTTCTTGGTGGAAGGGGAAGTCGAAGGGGAAGTCGAAGTCTTTGGCGGCGTCTGAACCGAGCCTGAGTAGCCGGCCGGATTGGGGGGAGGAGGAGGGGGAGGAGGAGGATAAAGGGGAGTGCTCGTCAACTTCGAAGAATCGACGGGAGGCGAGGAAGGAGAAGGCCAACAGTTTCGATGGGGTTCTTCTGGGGAAGAAAACTAAGGAGGCCGTCTCTGGTGGCCGCTCCGGGGATTCGGGGAGTACCTTCGCGTTTGGACATCCTCTGCCGCTCCCGTCAGGGTCCTCACCGTTGCCCTCTCTGCCGCTGGCGGATTCCGGGATAGTGACAGCATCCGGCTCGGCGTCCTATTCCAGTGTTAGTTCTTCGGGCTCCTCTGAAGACACTCCCGATCTTGGTTTCTACAGGTATTTCGATCTCATTCCTCCGCTTCCTATGATGGTTTTTACTGAAGAACGGGATTTAGCCCCGTGAAGGCTGGCGATCATGGCTTGTTTAATAACATGGGGAAATTGTGGGATTATGCGTTGTTCGAGACCTCTCTGCTGTATTTAATTCAAAAATGCTCCATTTTGCTTTTAGCACTGCGTGGTTATGCAAGTATTTAAACGTTTATGCTGGTTGCACTCTTGACTGAGAGACGTGGCTTTTATACAAACATGAAAGTTGTGAACTTTTTATCAGTATTAGCTGTTCTGATCGTTGCGCATAGAGTTTTAAAAAAATTTTATTTTTTCATTCCCTGTTTTTTTTCCTTGGATTCTGCTCTTTATTTTCTCTTTGAAATCAATTTATCAATTTCCTCATTTCACGTTTGGTGTTTTTATTGCTTGTCCTCTCCATCCAGCATTGTTTTCTTGTGAATCACGGAAGTCTTGTGGAAATCCATCTAAGAGTAGCCATCTTTCATGAAAACTACTGTATTCTTCTCTTGCTTAATCCATGAAGAACTGCTCTGCAACCAGTACAAACGTGAAAAAACTCTTATATAATTAGTCCTGTTTTGATTTATGTTTCCATCCCATCCTTGCTTCTCCAGGTTATCGAACACCATAAACATGGGAAGAAACAGAAATCTGTCAACAATTGAAAGGTGTCGTTTCTCATGCAGTCCAGTTTTGGAGCATCCCAGAAGCTTTGAGATACCATTATCTCCTAGAAAGGAAATCCAGTCTTCTGGTTTAAGCTACCCGGAAACCATGTTTAATCCGAGGACAGTGAGTTGTGCACCTAGTTCGCGCGGGTCTCCAATTTCATTATCTCCTGTACATCCAATTTCCCCCCTGCGCGTCCATCCAGGATCACCTTCAGGATGGCAAGAAGAATTGAAAAGCCCTCCTCATCCATTGCCTCTGCCTCCAAACTCTCCTGTCTCTCCATCTTCACTTTCTTCTCGTTCATCTCAAACGCAATGGAAGAAGGGAAAGTTATTAGGAAGAGGAACATTTGGACATGTCTATCTTGGATTCAACAGGTAATTGTTTCTTTCATCATTACCTTACCATCTTTATAAGTTGGCTTCTTCAGCATTTTCAGCAGGTTGCAAATTTAATAATCCCAATAAGCTTTGGATTTTGGTTTGTATTTTACATTGGCCATTTTATGGATGAAGAAGTTGTTTGCATGTTTTACAGTGAAAGTGGGCAAATGTGTGCTGTTAAAGAGGTCAAAGTCATATCTGATGATTCCATTTCTAGAGAATCGCTCAAGCAACTAAATCAGGTGATCTTCTTATTTTTTTCCCTCTAATTATTAAAAAGTTAATTTTAATAAGCATTTTTTCAATATAAAACTTTTTTTTTTGGCAATGATCTTTTGGCTATGAATGGTTGTGATATGTTTCAAGTGTTGATTTTGTAAGCATCATTAATTTCCAGGAAATAAATTTGCTCCGTCAGCTCTCACATCCAAACATTGTGCAGTACTATGGCAGTGAACTGGTATTTTTCTTAATCAGTCATCTACCTTTTTTTTTTTTGGTTAATTGCTTCTGCTACTCCAATTCTTCGTGATATCACTTGCCAGTGATTAAAAAGAAAGAAAGAAAGAACGATGATGAAATTTGTTGTGCAACTTACTTGGAAAGGCATATCAACTTCTTTGTAAAAGAACGATTGTTAAGCCTCTTACAATCATTTTTTGAGCTGTTAGGAGAATTTTGACGCAATGTTCTGAAGCTGTTCATGAAGTGTTGATTATATTTAATTGGTTTTGTATCTCACTTGTTTGTTATCTTACACTGATGAATTGGGAACTATTTGTACTTGGATGTGATGTATTCAAATTAGCTTATGCATTTCTTATAATGTTGATCCTTGAAATAATTAATATTTGTGCGCACTTGTCTTCTTGAAGATGCTTTGACATAGTTTTGCAGTTTGATTTTACAAAAGCTTCATATGTTATTGTGTTAAGATTTTATGTCTATGGTGTTCCATTCTAATTAATAAAGTGATGAAAAATAGAGTGCATTGTGGAAATTGAAAATATTAAATTAATGTCTTGGAGTCGAGCAACTATGCCCCGATCTATTAGGGCTTTAACCTTCTACTTGCAGAATTTGGACCAAGTTTGTGATAGGAATCCGATCTCCACAAAGTAAAAAACAGCAAAACTAAAGAGAAAATGCAGCATAAATCAGTGAGAAAGAATGAAATTATGGGTTAATTTTATTGACATCGACACCACAAATCAAGATACAAGTTATTCTACTATTCAAGAGGTAGATCGAGTCTCCGCAAACTCTAGGTGCCCCTAGGAATAACTCCAAAGAAAATTACTGCAAAAAATAAAATCACATAATAAAAATAAAACAACATAATCAATTCTAAATAAACCTTTATAATTCCATCCCAAAATTGAATTTAAATCAGTCATCTTTTCCTAAATAAACCTTCCTAATTTTCTCTCAAATATAAATTCAAATTAGCCCCGTTTCTCTAAATAAAATTTTCTAATTCTCTCACAATTTTGGTTTTCTATGATTAGTAATTAAAGGTAGAATTAACCCCCTTTGAGCTCCCCCTCTCTCCTTGCCCCTCGACCACACTAATGGGGCCCATAGGGCTCTTCCACCCGCCAGCTAGACCGGCCCCCTTGCTAGGGCCGGGTTGGTTGGCTAGACCGGCTTAGCCAGTCCATCAATACTCCCCTCTTAAAGCGTCACTTTGTCCTCAAGGTGGAACAAAGGAAACTGTTGTTGAATCATCTAATACAGTTCTCATGTTGCTTTATAGTCAGAGAGATCCTTCTACTCGATCAACACTTCTCTAGCTCCTTTGGTTGTTGAGCAAACTTCTCTTACTTTCCATTGGCTCCAAGATCACTTCCTTTTCTTCTGTCAAGGTCATCGACAACATTGTTGATGAACTGTGATCGCCAATAACTTTCCTCAGCTTGGACACATGGAATACTACGTGTATGGTGGAAGTAGGGGGTAGTTGCAAACAATAAACCACGGTATTAATCCTCTCCACAACCTCATAAGGCCTATAGTATCGTGGAGATAACATTTTAATTCTTCTTCAAGCTAAAATCTTTTATTTGTAGGGTCGAATCTTCAAATACACTTTATCACCCACCTCAAACTGCACATCCCTTATATTCCCGTTAGTTTGCTACTTCATAATTTGTTGTGTCTTCAGTAGATGCCCTTTTATCTCTTTCAATATCCTATCCCGTTCCTCCAACTATTGTTTCACTAATGAAACTGGAGTGCTCTTGGTCCCGTAGTATACTAGGTGAGAAGTGTTATATCCCGAACCAGATTGGTTCGGTCCGTGATTTCTCGCGCTCACGCAAGCCAGCCGACCCTTCTCCCGCTCCTCCTGTATCACGAACGAACCGCCCTTGCCTAGTTTCTCCCTCCAAATCGTCATTTCTTCCCATATTTGACAGATTCTTCCGCCTCGTTGCCTCTCTCTCTCACCATTTAAGGAGAATTGGAATCTAGGGCATCATTTTTCTCCTCTTTTCTCCCTCGTAGTAGCCACCGAAGGCCCTCCTCCTCCCTCTCGCAGCTGTCGTTTGATTGATCAATGAAATCACTAAGCATCTTCTTCACAATCTTCTCTTTCTCCTTCAATAGTAAGCTTCTTCATCTTCTCTTCTCTCCTCCCTCTCTTTGATTGTCTTCTTTGTGTTTATCAAGTTGTATAGTCCTGTTTCCTTCTCTCATTTAATTAGTTTTAGTTTAGTGGAGATTTTATTTCAATTTCATTAATTTTATTAGTTTAGATTTTATGTTATATCCCGACCCGAATAAGTTTGGTCTAGGATTTCTCACGCTCTCAAAAGCCAGCCAACCCTCCACTCGCTCCTCCTTCGCTCGAATCGCGAACGAACTGCACTTGCCCACCGTCTCTCCCTCCAAATTTCGATTCGGGCGAAGGAGCGAGAGGAGGGTCGGCCGGTTTGCGTGAGCGGGAGAAATCCTGGACCAAATCGGTCCAGGTTGCCATATAATAAGGAGGGTCTCTGCCATAAATGATTTTGAAGGGTGTAGTATGTGTTGCACTATGGTAGGATGTATTGTACTAGTACTCACCCAAGATAACTACTTCACCCAGGTCTTGAGTGTTTCTATACAAAACATCTCAAATAAGTCTCAACACTCCCATTCACCACCTCGGTTTGCCTATCAGTCTCTGGATGGAATGTTGTACACGTCTTCAAAATGATCTCCTGCATCATGAATAGCTCTCTCCAGAAGTGGTTCATGAGCACCTTGTCTCTATCTAACACTATGGACTCTGAAATTCTATGTAGACAGATCGTCTCTCGAATAAATGCTGCTGGCACTAAAACCGCCGTGTATGGGTATCGCAAGAAAATGCAGTGAGCATACTTGCTCAATCTATCCACTATTACCAAAATCACTTAAAACGCCTTCGATTTTGGTAGGTCTTCAATGAAATTCATCGTTATCTCTTCCAACACCTTCTCGGGCAGCGCTAGAGGTTGTAAAAGTCCTCATGGAGCCATTGCCATATATTTGTGCTTTTGATAGATATCGCAGCTGGTCGCTATCTCCTCTACATCTTTCTGCATTCCAACCCAATACATTTATGCTGTCAACCTATGATAGGTCTTTTGTATCCATGAGTGCCCTCCTATGGTACTATCATAAAACTCCCGCAGCAAGTAGGGTACATATGGCGACATCCTTGGTATCATTATTCACCCATGGTATAACAGTCTCTGATCGACTAAGGTATAACGTGGATGGCTATCCATGTTCCCCAATAGATCTCTCATAATTTTCTCCAATCCTTTATCTTGCTGACTTTCCCTTCTCAATGCCGCTCAGTCCACAACATAGAGAATATACAATGCCATCATGTGAGGCTCACTCATACACCTAGATAACCCATCTGCGACATTGTTCTCTATCTTTGGTCGATACTATATCTCAAAATCATAACAAAAAAATTTAGAAAGCCACCTTTGATGCTCCTCTATAACCATCCTTTGCTCTAGAAGAAACTTTAAACTACTTTGATTAGTCTTAACAATGAAGTGTCGCCCCAACATATAGGTTCTTCACTTCTGGCCAGCACAATCGCCTTCAGCTCCCTCTTGTAAACTTACTTCAGCCTTGCCCTGACATTCAACACCTGATTGAAATATGCCAATGGTCTCTGGTCCTGCATAAGTACAACTCCGAGCCCATACCCCAAAGCATCCGTCTCCACCATAAAAGGCTGGCTGAAGTCGGACAGGGCTAACACTGGCATGCTGGTCATCTCCTTGTTCAACTCCTCAGAGGCCTTGGTAGCTGCTTTGCCTCAATTAAAATTCTTCTTCTTTAGTTGTTCGGTTAAATGCTAGGTTATTGAACTGTATCTCTTCACGAACTTTTTGTATTAGCCTATAAGTCCTAAGAACCCTCTCAACTCCCTCAATATATTGGGCCACCTCAGCACGGCCTCAATTTTGCTCTGGTCAGCTGTTACTCCTTCCCGTGATACCATGTGACCCAAATATTTTACTCTAGGCTGGGCGAATGACCACTTATTAACAAACAAGTGATCATCCAATAGAGTGGATAACACCAATCTCAAGTATTCTAAGTGTTCCTCCTCAGTCCTATTGTAAATGGAAATATCATCAAAGAAGACTGACACAAACCTCCACAAATATGGTTGGAATATCATGTTCATCAAGGACTGGAGAGTAGCTGGAGCATTAGTGAGGCCGAAAAACATTACTAAATGCTCATAGTGTCCCTCATGAGTCCTAAATGCCATCTTAGGAACATCCTCAGGCCTCATCCGGATCTGATGGTACCCTGGATTCAAATAAATCTTCGAGAAAAGCACCACTCCATAAAGCTTATCCAATAACTCATCAATCACTAGAATAGAAAAATTGTCTGGTAGTCTCCTTATTCAATGTCTGGTAGTCCATACAAAACTTTCAACTACCATTTTTCTTTTTCACTAATAGAACTGAACTAGAAAATATATTGACACTGGGTCGAATGATCAGTGCCTCTAGCATCTCCCTAATCAATCTCTCTATCTCATCCTTCTGGATTTGGGGATAATGGTACATAGGAACACTAATGGGTGAGACTCCTTCCTTTAAGATGATAGCATGCTCGTGTTCCCGTGGAGGATGCAACCCTTGAACTGGCTGGAACACCTCTCGATACTGCTGCAGGAGTGGATGAACCATGTCAGGTGCTTCTATCTTCTCCTCATCATTTTCTCTTTCCAAACTCTGCAACTCAACAAAAAATCTCACTCCTTTATCCTGGATTGCCCTCATCATGGTTTTGAGTGAAACCATAGTTTTGGACATGCTAGGATCCCTCTAATAACCACTCTCCCCCTCTCATGCTTGAACTCCATTGTTAGAGCCTTCCAATCAATCTTGGTCTTCCCCAATTTTTGCAGCCATGTAATTCCCAGTATTACATATTTGCTCTCCAAATCTAATGGCAAAAAGTCTTCCAATGCCTAAAACTTTTAAGGATTAAGATCACCCATTTGCAAATTTCTCTACTATCTACTATTCATGTTCCTAGCATAACTCCATATCCCCCCATGTCTACTAATTTCAGCCTCAACTGATCCACCATCCTGTTATAAATGAAGTTGTGGGTAGCTCCACTATCCACCTACCACATCCTGTTCTTGTATAAGAACGGTGTAAGATAGAAGAGAAGAAATGATCGAGTTGAGAGAAAAGAGAGAGATGTACTAATTCTCCCATATTTTTATAGTGGATTTCTTGGTGTGGAGTGGCTCTGTGTTTTCTTTTTTCTGTTTCGGATTTTTCATGTTAAATTCTGGTGTTCTTTATTTTTCGCTGCATTTCTATTTTTCATGTTTGTATTCGTTGTGTGGTTTACTTCCGCCCCCAATCATAACAGTCATACTTCCCTAAATAAATCTTCCAATTACCCCCAAAATCTGAATTCAAATTAGCCCTTTTTCCCTAGATAAACATTCATAATCCCCTCCCAAATTTATTTTTCTATGAAGTAATTAAAGGTAGAATTAATTTCCTTTGAGCCCCTCTCTCTCCTTGCCCGCTGCCCACACTAGTGGGGCCCACAGGACTCTTCTGCTTGCTAGCTAGATCGGCCCCCCTTGCTGGGGTCCGGTTTATTGGCTGGACCGGCTCGGACAGTCCAACAGTTTGCAAATGCTCTTACTGGATGGTTTTATACTTTTAACGTGAAACCCTTTGGTGGTTGGAATTCTGAGGGACCTCTTTTGTGGTTTTGATATGATGGTTCTCTTTTTTACTTTGTATTAAATTGCAATATGATGATCTCTAGGTCTGGCTCTAATATTCTTTTGGTATCTATGTTCTTTACATTGGCGAGTTAAAAATATGTTCCCTTCTCAAAAGATGTTCAGAAGCCCTTTCTTTTCTGGCATGAATTGTTGATCTTCTTAGACATGTCTCCTATCGAATAGTTGATTTTGGAATATGTTTTTCCTTAATTTCAAGAGTCTCTTATGATTTCGCCCTATAATTTCCTTTTTGTAGGTAGATGAAACACTAGCGGTTTATCTTGAATACGTCTCAGGAGGTTCTATCCACAAGTTACTTCAAGAATATGGCTCTTTTGGAGAACCTGTTATCAGAAATTATACTGCACAGATTCTTTCTGGGCTTGCTTATTTGCATGGGAGAAACACAGTGCATAGGTATTGCTCCTAATTGCCAATCCTTTTCTAAGCCACAGAGTTATTTTATTCATCATCATAGCTATATTTTTTTAACTTTTTATAACTGACTGCAACTGGTTTTTTTTTTTTTGACATAAAAGGGATATTAAAGGGGCAAACATACTTGTGGATCCTAATGGTGAAGTCAAGCTTGCTGATTTTGGCATGGCTAAACATGTATGCTCGTTAATCATAACTATTTCCATCTCATGCATACATACTGATATAGGATGACTTAGGGCCATGATTGTTAATACAATTAATATGATGTTTAGTATGCTTTCATGTAAAGAAAAATTGAGGATTCATAGCTCACAAGTTGTTAATTAATCCAACAACTCATTTTTTTTAAATGAAATTCGACAGTTTAAGCCCAATTGACAATAAAATATCAATAAATATGTGAGAATTTCAAAAATAATTTGAAAATAAATAAAATTATTGGGTTGGCAAATTGATTTTCACAAAAATCAAAATTTCTATTTTTCAATTTATCACTTTTTGACTAACATCAAGATTACTTAACTAATCAATAATAATTATGTTTAAGAAATAGACAAGGGACAAAATTATCAAAGAAAAATCATATCTTGTGTTGTTACAAGGAGATGATTTCGCCTAGATTTACTCATAAGATTGAAACTAAAATGTGAAATTTTATGAGTCAAGAGTTCTTAATTATATGCCTCAACCTTTATAAACTCCTCATAATCTAGGCTAGGCATAGGACAGTTCTAATTGAAATTTAAATTAATTCCACTTGTCAAAAATATTTCCAATTTAATTTTTAAAGTTTCAAATCAACTAAACTGTCCCACCATGCAAATAAACCCAATTCTAAGGACACCGAGCACACAAGCTTTTATGTGATTTCCATGATTTCCACGTTTCGCAGGTGAAACACACAAGTCAAGCCATTGGAGGCGGGACCTCATTGAAATGAGACCACATAGGCCACAATTTCAAAATTCCCAGTGTGGGCTTTTTAACTGCTTTTTTTAGTTGGAAAATGCCAGAGACCACCACATTATAACACTGCCTAAGAAAGTCCTGCATCGCATGCTTTCGCATTCATATTATAATGAATAACCTTCTTTCACAGTGTTTAACTCGTGAGCCCAAAACGATGTCACTAACATGCATGTATACATGCACGCGACATGATTCTGTCATATTGAAATTGGTACTGTCATAGGTGATCTTGGAGAGGCTGATGTGTCTTGGAAGTAAAAACAACAAGTAGATCTGTAGATAGGAAGAAAATTGTAGAAATCAAGTATTAGGACTGATTTTTGGATTCTCTCTTCAATAATAATGAAAGATATAAGTGATTTACTGTTTGAGAGATAAATCAGCTCTCCCACATATCCTAGACGCCGCTAGGAAAATCACAACAAACCATAGAATAAATTTCAGCAAAATATAATTTTCAAATCCTAGACCAAACTCCCCTTTAAATAGCCCTAACACACAATTCACACAATTAAGACATTTCTAAATAGCATAAACACAATTAGAAAATTTTCATAAACAATTAAACCATTTCTAAACAACATAAATACAATTAAAAAACTTTCCTAAATAATTAAACCCTTAATAAACAACATAAACACAAGCAAGAAATCTTCCTAAACAACTCTCCCTTGATTAAGAACCTTCCTAAACAATTCTCTCTTGATCAAGAACCTTTATAAATAATTCTCCCTTAATTAGGAACCTTAGGATCCTTCCTAGATAGCTCTGCTTTGATTAGAAACCTTCCTAAACAACTCCCCTTGATTAGGAACCTTCCTAAACAGCTCACCGTTCATGGCTGTGGGCCCCCCGGTGTATCAAAGGCTTAAGCTGGGCAATTATGCGGTGAGAGCCGGCCAGTCTAACCATTCCATTGCTAGTAGTATATTGGCCTTAAAATAACCAATTCATTGCATGCAGCCGTACACACTCCAATTTGTCAAAATTAAGCTATCATATAGTTCAATTATGCAAAAAAAGTATTCTTTGACTTTCTTTTGATAATTTGTTGCTGTGTCTATAAGACTGTTTCAGCGTTGTTATCTCCTAACTTTTGTTCAACTGTTCTCTTTCTCTCTATTGCTATAGATATCATCCTATACTTCAATACGATCTTTTAAAGGAAGCCCATACTGGATGGCTCCTGAGGTAATAATATGTCAGATAGATGTTAAGCCTACAACCACCATTTGCAGATAATACTAACCGTATATCTTTACTATTTCTAATCACAATGATGAACAATTTCTATAGGTCATCATGAATGGAAGTGGATACAATCTCTCGGTGGATATTTGGAGCCTCGGTTGTACAGTACTTGAGATGGCAACTTCGAAACCTCCATGGAGCCAGTTTGAAGGGGTGCGCCATTTATTTTTTAATGTATGACTGTTATTTGTTTTATTATTGTATGGAAAAAAAAAAACTTTGATTTTGTTTTTAATTGGCAGGTAGCGGCAATATTTAAAATTGGCAATAGCAAGGATATACCAGCTATCCCAGATCATCTTTCTTCTGAAGCAAAAAGTTTTCTTAGATTATGTTTGCTTCGTGATCCTTCAGCAAGACCTACAGCGGCCCAATTGATGTATCATCCTTTTGTGTGTGATCAATCTACAATAAAAGCTACTAAATCAAGTACGATGGACATGCTTTCTACTTCATCTGATGGAACCTATTCAATGGTATTGTAGCTCCAAAACTTACAAAATTTCTCTTAATTACTTTTGTATCTGAAAAGAAGAAACTACAATTCTAGTTTCATTCCATTTTTTGTACTCATTTGAGTGATTTTCTATCTTTATAGAAATTTGTCAGAATTCATTGAACCCTGAAGTTTTTCATAGAAGTTTATTGGCGTCAAAGTTGGTCATTTTAAATTAGTTCTGCAAGAGTTTATTCACTGAACATTTTGTGATTTTTGGTTGAACCAAACGTCAAATAATTTCTTTTATCCCAATTTTTGACAAAATTTCTGCACGAATATGATAATGTTATGAAATTTGTTATCTGAATACGCTACAAATGATTGAATAAGATTACAAGAATTGGTGGCATGGACTCTTCTATTGAATTCTGATCTTTGCCTTTCCCTTCTCTGTTCATTCTCATGCAGGATAAAGGTTTTCACATCAACAAAAGTGCTTCTTCTTTATTTGAAAAAGATTATGGAATTGGACGCCCGGTTACCAACATCCTAGTTCATAAGAATCCAAGGTATCTCCATCTACGACATGAATTAAGCAAGATGCATCCTTTTTCCTTCTCGATTTATTTCTAAAACCTTTTGTATGTCTCAGTTGTAGTGATCTTACGGGCATGAGAGCTAACATGTCATTACCTGCCACTCGCTGTTCAAGTCCTCTTCGGCAATGTAAACAATGCAATCGAAGCTGTCTCCCTTCTCCTACCCACCCGGTATTGTCGGCTGGAGCTCACCAATCAAGGCCGAGCAACCTCCCAGATTATAGTCTGGATATTGCAGAGCTCAAAAACCAGTCACCCTATCACTGGCAAAGAAGATGAGAAGTATGCATCATGTGCATTTTTCTCTTAACTTCGATAGGCTGCGCAAGAACAATTCTTTTAACTTCTTTAATGGATTCTGCGGAAAGAATTGCACTCAACTGCAGAACCTGCTCACCTTCACATCAGTCATGTGGAAATCATTTTGGATGGCAGAACGGTGGGTTTGATCTTCTTTGTTTTTCTGTTATAGTACCTGACAATGCATTGCGTAAATTTTTTTTTTTTAAATGCATTGTGTGGATTTTTTTCTTCTTTTAACAATGCATTGTTGGATTCAGTCATTGTACATAGTATATTTAGAGTTATAGCCCATTATGTATATTTGATTGTTTGAATGCTATAAATATTTGTTTTTTTTTTTAAGAAAAATGGAGAAAAATAATGAATTTTTGTTTTTTGGGTTATGTGGTTCATGATAGATTGTTGTTGATCAATGCACTTTAAAAACCCACCTGAATAATGGAAGACGTTAAATTTTATCATAAAGGTTTTCCTTTTTATGGATTAGGCTAAGAACAATGTTTATTATAGTAATGATGTTGATGTTTTTCAAAGGAGCAAGCTTCTGAAGTTAATTATTTATAGAACATGATTGAGAAAATTCTTCATTCAAGGAGCTTGTGTTCAATTCAATGTTGAGAGAAGAGTGGGGTGTTACATGGCCATATGTAACAATGTGTTAAATGGCTTAGTATTTGTATGGAAATTTAGCACTGATAATAAAATGTCAAAGAGATACTAGAGTTTTCATGAAAAAGAGAAAACTCGTAAGATTTGGCCTAGGTAAAATTATTCTACTAGAGTTTGTCTTCAGTTACCAAAGATGTTCTTTCCAAACTTTCAAGAATGTACGTGTTCATAAAATATAGTAGACATAGATTATATTAGAGTTGTCATTGATGACGTGCATTGGCTTTATAGGTGATGATGCTCGTTGATGTTGTTGATGATGTGAGTGACAAAATCAATGATAGATAGAGCCAACTAATGCCAGTGATCGGGGCGTAGTAGTCAGATGGTGGTGTTCAAAAGATAATAAGAGGGTGATAGTCATCGGGATATCATAGTTGGGTGATAGTAGTTGCGTGATCATAGTAGGGTGAATGAGGTTAATTGGATGGGTTGCAATCAGGTGAGGAGGTTAGAGAATCATAATTGAGCAATGATGATATAGGGCCATAATCAAATGATGTTGGGTTAAAGGATTGTAACTAGGGAATGTTTGTCAAGGGACTATAAATTGGATATGGTGTTCAGAGAATTGTTGTTGGGTGATATATAGTGGTCGAAGGATCGTTGTCGGGTGGTGATGGTTGGGAGATTATAGTCATGTGAAGGTCGCTAGATGACTATATTCAGGCAACCGTAGCTCGAAGATCATAATCAGATGACGGTCTCAAATGACTTTGGTCAATTGACGGTGGTTGGTGCTAGTTTTTGTGGAATTTGATTGTTTGTGGAATTTGATTGACTTGATCAATCAGGTTGCACTGTTGACTCAGATCTTACTCTCGTAGGTAACATTCATGTTTTTGCTTTCGTTTTTAGGTCTAGGAAAGAGTAATGGTTGTGTAGTTTTGAATATCATGCTCAAATATGTGCTATAGATATGCCTTTTGGTTTGACTAGTTTATTTTGCAGGCTTGAATTTTATTTGGTTTTATTGTTTGTTGTCAAGTGTTGTTTGTAGATAAATCTTATATTGTACATATATTTTTAAATGATATATAGAAATCATTGTTGATATTCAATAATCTTCTGCTTTATATTGTATTTAGAATATAGTGACTCTGTATAGTATATAAATTTGAAGTTTTATTTCAATACTTTTCTAACTAGATCTTATGGTCTGCTTGTCACAATTGGACACGGTATGGTACGATCTGTGTGTTATTGGATCATATTAGGTCGGATTGAGAGAGAGAGAGAGAGAGAGAGAGAGTCAAATAAGGCTTTGTTTATGCTTGGTTCATTAAGAAAACAGCTGAAAATAATTATTTAATATCAAATTCCTTATTTAACAAATGTATAGGACTCGAGCTTCTTAGCGAGCTCAACTCGAGTTGTTCACAAACGATGGGCTTTTTTGATAGCCATCGTTATTAGAACTCAAATTTAGATTATTTCGACATTCTTGAATCCATCCTGTCTAAAGATACTGCTTCAATAATAATTGATATATCATCAAAAAAATTTCTTGATCAGGCATGAATCTTGAGAAAAAATCTAGTTGGAATCTTTCGAATTAAATTTAGAATCATTTGAATTCCGATTTTAGAAAATTTATAGTCGAACTAAGCATCTCAGAATTACGAACCCAATGACACCAAATTCGACTCAATCCGAGCCCAAATGGGTCCAAATCGAAGACCTATAGTATATTTGGAGATTTCAAACCATAAATTGGACAACCAAACGATTTTCAAACATGACATGCTTATAGTCAAATCGAGCGGCTCGACAAGACGAATCCAACGATCCCAAGATTGTCAATTTCTGACATCACTAAGGCATTCAAATGTACATTAAATGATCTACAATCAAGGGAATCAACATTAGCCGTCCATTCAAACCACTCCCAACTTACCCTTGATCTACGCCCTATTTACTGGCCATGCCACTCTTAGAAAATTATAAATGGACCCCTCATTCCTCATGGAAAGGGCCCAAAAGAGGGACCAAGCAAGGAGGGAAAGAAAAGAGAAGAGGAAGAGAAATTAGAGATCTCTCTTACCACCAAGCTCCTTGTCAACCATCTCCCGGCCACCAACTGTCATTGGACTGACATCAGACTTTCGCCAGGCCAACGACTGATGCCGAAATTATACTTGGCCGCCAAATGACACCAGACTTCTTCCCGGCCACCAACTGACATTGGACTTCCACCCCGACAACCAACTGATGTTGAACTTCTTCCCGTCTACCAACTAACGTTGGACTTCCATTTGACTTTCAATTATTATTGGACTTATACCCGGCCTCCAACTGACACCTAACTTCTGCCATGTCATCAACTAACACCGGACTTACACCCGCCACTAACTAACGCCAAACTTCTGCCCGTCAACCAACTGATGTTGGACTTCCACTTAACCTCCGACTACGGACCTTTCAACCTCTGTCGCCCGACTACGGTCATTCCGACATCCATGACCCAACTACAGTCTTTCCGATCTCCGTTGCCCGCCGACTTTGATATTTCCGACCTCCGTCTCCAATTGACTATGGTCCTACTGACCAAACAAACACATCAATTATGATTCTTCCAATTCTCATCATGTAATGCACTCTATATGATATATATTTGTTATATCAAGCCAAAGCCTTCCCCTGAGGAAGGGCCTCATTTGTAACTGACTGCAAGTACTAGTGGATTCATTCAAATTGGGCTAGGCCCCGTGATTTTTCTCCCTTTTCATGGGTTTCCACGTAAAAACTCTGGTGTATTTTATGAACGCTACACCCTCTCTTGTATCTGATTGTGTGTTGGATCTTCGTACAAAGCTAGAATACTAAACTTTATATTTCATTACCATCATGAATATTCCAGGACGCAACTATAACATTATTTGTTTAGATCGAAATCTAATTAGCTTTTGTAATAATTTTTGAAAATTTTGAATTAATGTTGGAGAGAATTCTACATTTTGCATAATGTATGTGCTTAACTAAATTTATTTTAAAATATCAATGAATGTACTTTTTTGTTTTACATTTTTATTCCCAACTCCGACAAAATATAGGAAGAAAATTTTATTATATCGCCCCTGAAACCCATATGCATGGAAGATTTTTTTTTGCTATCAAACAGAGTTAATTATTGTTTAGATTAAATATTCCTTGCCAGGTCTTCGTCAGTATACACCAAACAAAAAGTTTCGTATGCATTCCACCGCAACATTCGGGTTTTTTCTTTCTCATCTGCTTAACATGTCAATACTTCTTTGCTATTAAAAAAGACCAGGAGATCGATAAGACTATAGCATATTCTAGCTTTTCATTAATCTGCTACTGGTAAATTACTTTTGTGGATAACTTACTGTACATGTAGGAAACAATGAGGTCAGGCTGTACATAAATATAATCATCATATTTAATTACAACTAGGTAAAGCTGCTTTGAATAAATGTCAAAATATATAAATATTGTGGTTAGTTGGAGATCGTAGTATCAGTACTCAAGCTATATATAGTTAGCTGCTGGTAGCTACCTGTTGCAACTATATTTGAATAGTCTTAAATATATAAAGTTCAGTCGTCGACGTTGCAAACTAGAATTATGATGACAGATTAAAGAGCGCTAGTTGTATGCGCGAGCTTAGATTTTTTTTGGTATAAATTTTTTTTTGTTTTCTTATTTTTAAGCTAAAAAATTACTTTAAAATAATAAAAAATCGTCCCAAATGAAGTCTTAGGCTTAGGCTTCATTTGGGACCGCTTTCATCCTGCTTCTTAAAGCGATTTTTTAGTGCAAAAATTAAAATTTTGGTTTAAGAAACAGTAAGAAAGCCGCCCCTTAGGCTTCTTTTAGGGTAGTTTTTTTATTATTTATTAAAGTAGATTTTTAGTATAAAAATTTTAATTTTTTACTAGAAAATTACTTTAAGAAACAATAAGAAAGTCATCTCAAACAAAACCTTTATCTCGTGGTTCAGAGCTTCAGCTTCATCGTAGAGTAGCAGCTCCAAATTTTATAAAAACAGGTGATTTTTAACATCTTAAGTATTTTAAACGAACGGCATTGGATAAAATATCTGAAGTATTTTATCGATGTGCTTAACTCAGTTATTATTTAAAAAGGCTTTTACTGTCGTTCAAAAGCTGCAAAACAAAAGAAAATTAGCAATAATCTGGAAGTATTACTATTTTCTAATCCCATATGATTATGCACTGCAGCGGCAAAGGATGCCAAAGCAGATTAATTTCAATGTTTTAGTATAGATATCGCTCAGGATTTCATTGCAGCTGTTTTGTTTAAATCTGTTTGTTAAATGATTCAAATGCGTTTCAACAAGTTCTATTGTAAAATAATTGAATAATAGGCGTGCCTCCAGGCCAGCAGCTATGGTTTGCGAGAAATTATTCTGTGCAGAGGCCGGACGTAGCTCTACGTTTGGAGGCGAATCAGGTGGAGCTATGTAAGCGGTACCGAGCTGCAGTACCGAGCGAAGGGGTGCGTGACACATTCTGGTTGGTCTCCGGATGACGTTCGGCGTCTGCACAAAATAATTAATCATGATTTGCAGGGAAAGAAGAGAGAAAATAAAAGTGATCAGGCGATGAACATCCTTTATAATGATTTAAGCCGTTGTTACACGTTCAAATGGTTTGCAGGAACAAAAACAGTAAAGTAAAAAAGAAGTGATTTGGTGTTGAATTGTTGAACGTTATTTAGTGGTGATTAAACTCTTGAAACGGTCTTCATTTGATGAATTTTAGGTGGAACATGTTGTATAGTTGAGCATTAGTTAATTACCATAAACTCCATGTTGGTCATGTATGTTGGAAAATAGGTGGAACATGTTTCAAACATCAAGAGCTAAGAAAACTAATAGAAAATTAAAAAGAAAACAAAAAATATAGAGGCATTTTATATAGGTTTTTCAATTAGTAGTTATAATAAAAAATAAAGTTGTCACTTTTTTTTTTTGGTTAAAACCCACGGCGGGGCCTACGCGTTAATATAAAAAAAAATCGGTTACAAGATCCTTAAAAGGAACCTTCAGCTCACTAATGCTCGAAAGAGCTACAAAATAAAAAGAAATAAAACCTACGAGCCGATGGTTCCTTAAACTAAGAATTACAAAATTGCCTTATAACAGTCTAGGGCTGCAAGACGACAGCACCCAAAAAAGAAAGAGTAAAAGTAAAACAATAAGACCGGTCTTCCTGCAAAAAAAGTGGCTCGAACCACTTGTATCCAAAAAATGCCGATATCGAGTCCCATATGACGTGCAATTCCAACCGCTCAAGCTGCAAAAGAAACCCTTGCAATCATTGAACTTCCCAAAGTCAGATGAGAACTTACGACATCTAACAAAATCCCTGGGGGGGGGGAGGGGGGGGGGGGGGGGGGGAGGGGGGGGGGGGGGGGTCTTAGCAATCGGCTTGACCTGCAAAAAGGAGAAACAACACAAACACAAGCTACACCCACAAAAGCTATTAGCAACATCAAGATAATCAAAGGGGTGGATAGCAAAGAAAAGATTTAAGATAATCAAAAACTTCCAAGTTATGCAAGTCCTAAGAATCAGACTATGAGAGCTTAGGATATTCACGAATATACCAGCTTCATAATCCCAATCCAGAAGCCGCTCGATCCAACAAAAGGGAAACGAGCCAAAACACATAAATAACATTCTCAAGCTAAACCAGATCGATATAGACGGTACAGGGCACACCAATAATTACAGAAATAACACACCACGGCTCGACGAGCTGCAACCACCAGCCGCCACCCCTTTCCAGAAGATAAGAAGAAAACCCATCACCCGTCCAGCCACCCAACCAAACAATATAAGAATAAATACCCCCAGCACACCACCACAGTAAAGAGAGCCAACCCAACCAACTGTCAACCATCCCAAGAAGGAGTGCAACTAAAGGATTGAGATTCAGCCTAAAAACCCACAGCATCATCGCCCTAGTCCAAAAACCCAGGACCAACGCAAAAATAGGAAAAATCCACCAAATGTAGCCAGCAACAACCGAAAACCCCCAAAAGCTGCAGTCATCCAGACAGCTAAAATTACAAAAAAGAACCGTGCTGGGAGAAAAAGGAGCCATCCAATAAATGAAATCCACAACATAATCAAAGAATAAAAACAAACCTGAACAAAATCTCAGAATAATCAAACAATAAGAATTCCCAATGAGTACCCAAAGAAATACAGAGAAATAACAAAGAACCAGCACAATTATAAATTGACATAAAGGGTACCACATTTGTCAAGATAAAGTAAACCTTTAAGATAATTAGGAATATTAGTAGGGATTAAACTTACACCCCCAGGTAGCCAGCCAAGAGGCAGACGTGTTACCTAACTTACTAACCTGAGAAAGATGAAAATGAGAATGCAACAAAAGTCTTCTAATGTCCCTAACAATATAAAAATCATTATGAGAGAAAGAAGCATCCACCATCTCACGCAAAGGGGTGATATTAATGTCGGAGTTAACCTCAATATACAAATTAGAAACATTAAGAGAATTGCACAACTGCAAACCATACAGGATAGCCTTAAGAATATTCGTCTGAGGATGAGCAATTTGAGTCGGCCCCGCAAAGGCAACCAAAAGATTACCAAAGGAGTCCCTTATAAGACCATCACAACCAAGAATATCATCCACATTAACAAAAACAACATTTAATTTGAAGAAATTAGAAGGAGGCTTACACCAGTAATCAACATTGACAGTAGAGGGAGGCCGGTCCCAAGTAATCCCTAATAAATTACTGGCATGATAGCAATCTTTAAAGCTCTTAATGTTAGTCAAACTAACAGCCACCAAAGCCAAAATCTTTTCCTTCACCCTATCAATAACATTTTGATGATTCATTTTAACTCCCTTAAAAACTGAATTATTCCTCTCTAACCAAAGAATAAAGGAGGGAATAATATTACGAATATGGCCTTTGGTACCAATAAACCAAAAATTGAGTAAATTACGAAGAGACGTATGAGCATTAAAGCAATTCAGATTTAATAAGTCATCAAAGTAAATCCAAGTTCTAATGGAAATAGTACCAGAAACAAAAACATGTTGTAAATTCTCACTATGATAACAACATTGACATTTAGAAGCTAAGCTAAAACCCTTAGAAACAAGTCTATCCTCCGTAGGATTAAACTTATGTAAAAGTCTCCACATAAAAATAGACACCGTGGAAGGGATGCTTTTATGCCAAATCATATTAAAAACCTTATCATTGTTACCTTTCTTTCTAAAATAATTCCAAGCCTTCTTAATATAAAAAGCACCATCATTAGATAAATTATGCAAAATAGTGTCTTTAGCCGAGGCATTAATTGGGAGAATTAAAATACGATTAGTAAGACATTCAGGGAGAATACTAGAAAGCTTATCATAATCCCAACCATTATTATTAAAGAAATGGTTAACTTTAATAAGAGCATTATAAGAATAATTTAAAACAGAACCAAGGGAATCATTGCCAATCCACTTATCTTGCCAAAAAAAGATGTTACCTTCCCCAAGACCCCAAGAAATTAGGGGCTCCACCTCCCATTTAACTTTGCAAAGCCTTTTCCAAACTTTGGAATCCCCCTGCTTAGGAACAATGTTAGTAGGATGTCGACCAACACAATACTTAGAATGCATAAAAGTAGCCCAAAGGTTCTCATTAGCACGGAAAGTAAACAAGAGTTTAAAAGAGAAAGCCTTCGCAAGGTCATGAAGATTCTTGCAACCAAGACCACCTTCATTCAACACACCACAACAATTGTCCCACAAAGCCCAGGTAATTTTAGAAGTAGAAGAGGTACCTTTCGAGAAGAACTTATTATTTTTTTTTTTGAATTATGCAGCACACCTCTTTAGTGGGAGCAATAGATTGAAACATGTAAACATGTAAAGCCCAAAGAACAGTTTTGATAAGAGTAAGTCTGTCTCCAAAACTCAGAAAATTCCAGGATAACAGTTTGCTTTGAACAGTAGAAATGAGATCATCAAATAAAAAAGTTTGTCTCCTACCTCTAAAAAGAGGAACACCCAAATACTTTAAAGGTAATTTAGAATGAGTATAACTAGAGGCATGTTTAATAGCTAAAATACTTATATTCGAAATGCTCTTAGAAGCAATAAATCAACATTTATGTTTACTAAAAGAAAGCCCACTAACTAATTCAAAATTGTTAAAAAAATCCAACAATTTTTGAAATATATTAATAGTAGCATTAGTGAACACAATGAAATCATCCACAAAATATAAGTGGGAAATATGAAAACCTTTGAAAGTTTTATAATACAGGCCAGGATTAAGCTCAAATAAATTTGAAATACCTCTAGAAAGAAATTTAGCCGCAATAATAAAGAGGGCAGGAGAAATAGGATCACCCTGCCTTAAGCCATTAGAGGACTTAAAGAAATCATGCCTAATACCATTCAGAATAATGAAAAAATGAACATTATCAATACAATTCTTAATAAGGTTGATAAAACAAGAGTTAAAACCAAAAAGGTCAAGCATAAAGTAGATAAAATTTCAATTAATATTATCATAAGCTTTAGCGATATCAAGTTTCAAAATAATATTACCCCCTCTAGTCCTAACATCCAAATCTTGAGTTAATTCATGAGCAAGAAGAATATTCTCAGTGATAGCCATACCTTTCACAAAACCCATTTGGAAAGGTATAATTTTAGGTAAAATAATAGAAAGGCGATTAGAGATAATTTTGTAAGCCAAATTATTGAAAAAAGTACAAAGACTGATCGGATGTAAATCATTTCAAATTTGAACACAATTATTTTTAGAAATAAGCATTAAAGAGGTAGAAGTAAAAAAACTTAGGGAAAGGGTTCCCACCAAAAAAATCTAGAATAGCCGAATAAATATCATTTTTAATAGTATGCAACCACTTTTGAAAAAAGAGAGTTGTATAACCATCGGGGCCAGCCACAGAGTCAGAATTCATGTCATCTAACATGTTTTTCACCTCCTCTAACGAAGGAGCACAAAGAAGCAAATTATCCTCAGGGGAGATAATTTTTGGAATAAAAGAGGCATTAAGCGGCACCAAAGGATTGAAATCTTTGTTAAATTGATTATGAAAATAATGAACAGCTAAAGTAGCAATCTCACCCTGGTCATTAGCATAAGAATCATCCTCCCTTTGAATGTTCTTGATGCTATTCTTAATCATTTTCCTCTTAGTTAAAGCATGAAAATGCTTGGTATTACTGTCACCCTCAACCAAATGCCTAGCAGCAACTTTCTGCTTCCAATAGATCTCTTCTTGAGCTTGTAGATTAACAAGATCAATTTTAGATTGCTTAAGCACGAACAAATGGGCATCAGAAGGATCACTCTGCCAAGCATTCTCATTAAACTGCACACATTGTTCAGCTTGTAAAATATTAGTGAAAAGATTCTTAAAAACATTATGGTTCCACCAATTTAAAGCTTGCTTCAACCTTTTAAGCTTAAGTCATAATCTATTCATACCAACAACAGAGTTATCAGGCTAAAGAGGGGCATTCCAGTTATGATTCACAACATCAAAAAAGGAATTGTTAAGTAACCACATATTTTGAAATCTAAAAGTAGATCCAGCATTTGTTTGATTATTCTTAATAGTAATCAGCAGGGGAGAATGATCAGACAAAGTTCTACTAAGATGATGCACACTAGTAACATTAATATCATTGATCCAGGAGTCATTACTTAACACACGATCCAACCTTTGCTATAAGTGCTCCTTATTCCAGGTAAATTTATTACCCACAAAACCAATATCAATCAAATTTCAAGACAAGATCATATTATTAAAATCGGACATGGAACGAAAAGATGGAGTAGCTCCACCATACCTCTACCAATATTTTCATCATTCTCCATTTATCTTTATTTCAAACAGAAATATATAAAAAATGCTCTTTAAAGTTTCATTTGGAATAACTTTTTCATTGATTCTTAAGACAATTTTTTAATATTTAATTAAAAAATTATTTTAAGAAATAGTTACCAAGCCGTCTCAAACGAAGCCTAAGTCATTAATTATAAGGCTTCATTTGGGACGGCTTTTTTAATGGTTATTGAAGCAGCTTTTTTGTACAAAATTTTAATTTTTTACTAGAAAGCTGCTTCAAGAAGCAATAAAAAAGTCATCCCAAACAAAATCTAGAACTTCTTTTGGGATGGCTTTCTTACTGCTTCTTAAAGTAAATTTCTAACACAAAAATTAAAATTTTTGTACTATAAAGCTCCTTAAGAAGCAGAAAGAAAGACAGCTTCTTAAAGTGGCTTTTTGGTACTAAAATTCGCTTTAAGAAGCAGTAAGAAAGATATCTCAAACAAAGCCTAACTTGTATTCATAAAGCTTTTAATCGAAGAATCAAACGTCTATATCAATTATCACAATATTAAAGAAAGATATATATATATCCTAAATGATGAAGAGCTTTACGAAATAAGCAGGACTTTAATCATGTTGATCGATCTTAATAATAAAATGGTTCTTGATAATATTGCTGTCAGAATCAACTGTGACGACCCATGGGTTGGCCCTTCATTGTCAACTTGTTGGGAACACAGCGATTCTTAATTGGCTGAAGTGAGTTTCATAGCTCAAACTATAGTAAAATTAAAGTTCAATTATTTTGTGATCAAATGTCTCAAGCCAACCAATTAGTTCTAAAAAATATAATTGGCATATGAAGGGGTGGAATGTGAATGAATATGAATAACTTTGTATTCATTTAATGTACAATTATGATGCTGGTGAGACTGAATGTAGACATTGGGGAGCACTTTGGTTCAAAACAAAAACTACAAAAGAATATAAGAAGAAGGATTTCTTATATAAGCATTATATTATTTATGTTGTATTTCTTGTTTAAAGAAACTATTTGCATCAATGAGTTCTAGTAGGCATATAAGATTACATTATGAGAGTGTATGTGAACCAAATATATTGGGACATCTATCAGATGCTGAAGCAAATTAAAGAGTATTTTGATTGCACATATTTAAATTTTATTGTATAACTTTGAAATATTAAATTAAACTTATGTATTGACGGTTTCATTTTATTTAGTCAATCCACCTCATCATATTCATGCTAGCTAAATTTTTTTTTCGTGGTTAAAACCCACATAGGGGCCTAAATAAAAAAGATACAAGTCCTTAGAGGATCATAAGATCTATAAACGTACAACATTTGAAGCAAAACCTAATGAGCCAAGTAGAAGTGATATGTCAAGTAAATAGAGTTGCATTAACTCCAACTTCTACAGTACATTTATGGTCCTAATAGAACTCTTCACTTGCTTCGAGTTTGATAGAGTTTGAAGTCATTGACTTTACGTCTGAAGCTAACACAAAACTTTCTCCATCAAAGTCATGTTCACCTTCTCTACCACCATGTTCTGTTGTAGTGTCTCTTTAACAGTGAAGTGGGGCTCTATCCTAAATTTCTAGCACTCCTATAAGAATGCATTTAAAGTGTATTTGCCCTCATCGTCTTATTTGATACACCAAATTTTTTTGCTAGTCTGAGTCTCAATATGCTTCTTCCAAATTTTAAAAATCTCCAATACCTCGCTCTTATGCCTCACAGTGTACACTCAAATATATTTGGAGTAATCATCAATAAAATAGACAAATTATTGTTACCCGTAGAATGATATTATCTTCGTCGGGACGCAAACATCTATGTGAATGTACTCCAAGATATACTTTACACTTTGGATGGCAGTTTCAACTGATACACGCGTGTCTTCTTTCCAAACATATAATGTTCATAAAGATCAAGCTTACATGTGCTTACTCCTTTAATCAATCATTACTTCATCAAAGTCATAAGAGAAGCCTCTTCGGCATGAGCTAGCTGCACATACCATAATGTATTGATGTTAGAAGAATTATCAGCAACAACAATCGTTTCAATCACTATTCTTCCCTGAGGTAGTAAAAGTTATAATGACAAACCCCTTTAAGAAAAACTAATACTCCATCATATAACTTCAAAATTCTTGTCTTAATGGCTACCTTTCAACCTTTGGTCTCTAAAGCCCTGATAAATAGTAATTTTTTTTCTTATATCTAAATCATGCCTCACATGCATCAATTAGCTCTCTCACAATATCATCATGCATTATGATGAAGATGCTCCTTATACCAAATGTACGATATGATTGATCATTTCCCATTATTATAACACCACATTCAAGCTCTATGTAGGTACAAAACCACTCCCTGGTGGGACAAATATGATAGGTAGGATCGGTATTCAGAATCCAACATGAACCATCTAAATACTGAATCTTCATCACACTCTTTCACGCTAAAATTTGTCTATGTTGAAACTCTCTTTCTCTTCTCCTTCAATTTTGGGCAATCTTTCTTTCAATAACTAGTCTCCAAGCAGATAGCACACTAATTCTTTCCAAGACTTGCCTTTCTTGCCATTGTCACCCCTTTTATTATTTTATTTTTTAGATCTTTCTTGTTGGAGTGGGAGAGCCTCAGTTAAATCCATCTTTGCAAGCTCCTTATCCTGACATTGTAACTCATGATTCAGTAATGCAGTAGTCACCTCACAATGGTTCAAGACCTCCTTACCATGAATGAGTATCATAGTTAAGTTTTCATACTCATTTGATAAAGAAATCAAAAGAAGGAGCGCATTGTCTTCATCTCCATTAATCTCCTCATTCAGATTCAAAAGATCTACCAATAGCTTTGTGAAGTCATTCAAATGCTCGTCAATTGTGTCCCCATGTCTCATATGAAACATATAGAGCTATTGTTTCTTATGGAGATGATTCTCCATGCTCTTCATCACATACATATTCTCAAAAATCTTCCATAGTGTTACAGCAGAAGTCTCTATCATCACCCCATACTTGATGTCCTGAGATATGCAATTTCTGATCAAACCATAAGCACTCCATTATCTTGAGCCAATCTCTCTTAGACATCTCTGCAAGACATTCATCACTATTAAGAAAGTGTTCTAATTTCAAAGAGCATAGCACATCCATCACCTCACACTGCCACATGATATATTTTTCGTCATTTTTTGGTCACCTTGATTTGATAGGATGTGTAAACATATGATGGATTTCAACCATCTCCACTGTCAAGATAGATGTATCCATGGCTCCACTGGATCTTATAGCTATAGCCTCTATCAAAGTGCAGCTGTCTTACAACACCAAATTGCACCAAACCGACCCTCTTTTTTTTTTTTTTTTGCTTCCAATAATGAGTTAGAATAAATACTAAGTCCAGCAACACAAATAGACTTTAGATTGCGTTCCAATGGGCCCATATGCAATCTGATCACTATCCTACACAATTGAAGACCTTCGTGTCAAAAATTCGACTATGATACCATTTATTGTGCAAACAAACACAACGAAAACAAAATCGCACTGCACAAACACAATGAACAGAATAATTTAGTTGTTTAGTGAAGATGTATATGTTCACAGGGAGGGGATGATTTCAATATATTAGAGAATAATAGAAAATTTCAATAGCTCTCAAGATCTCTCCCTTACTATCATGCAGTCCTTAAACCTCAATTTATAGAGATTTAGGGAAACAAAATCTAAAAAACTTCTGAATCTATGCATCAATTAAATCCCAATCAAATCAACTATTTAAGGACATAATCAATTCTCTAATTAATACATTAAATGAATATCAAAGCTTTCCAAAAAATCTAATTTGATTTTAAAAATAATTCCAAATCAACATGGACGACATCTGGACTCTGCACGTAATAATATTTCTTTTACTTGAGAGGTGGTCTACAGAAAAAGGAAAAAAGAACTATGACACGCTAATATTTTTTTTAATTAAAACCCCTCGGTGGGGACTACGCGTTAATATCTAAAAAAACCGTTACATAGTCCTTAGAAGGTTCCTCCATCTCACCACTGCTCCATAGAGCTACAATCAAAAAAGAAAACCAAAAAACCTATGAGCCGGTGGATCCTTTTCCTACAAATACAAAAAGAACCTAAGTAATAGCTCGGACTGTGAGTAAACAGCACCCAAAAAAGGAAGAGTAGAGAAATATCCTTCAGCACGATCTTCCTGCAAAAAAAAACTAAAAATAACAGAAAAAGTAATAAAAGAAACAAACTAAGATTACCTTGATGTCATTTAAGCTCCTAATATCAAGATCCCTGCAAGGCAATCTCCAAAAAAAGGAAGTGAGAAATGTAATAGATAACATAAACATAGTACCCAGTAGTATCTCTATTAGCCCAAAAAATAGTATGATTATGAATGATCTGCAGAGAACAGAGAAACTCATTGGAAATCCAACCAGCACAAGTAACAATCTTCCCAACACAAATCCTCACACATAAGGACTTCCTCCAAAAATAACCACCCCAGGGCATAGACAAAGCATACCACAAAACGTAATACCAATCAAAATCACACCAACCAGCCATAGTGTTATGAAAAATAAAAACCAGAGAAAACAACCTATCACTGGACAAGCAGATAAAAAGGTTCTCAATCCCGTACTGGAAGCCAAGACAAAACTGCATAGAATAATTATATTAGAGAAATTGAAAGCACGGAACAAAGCATAAGCGGACAGACATAATAATCCTCCCAGAAAAATCAAACTCAGACGAGACAAAAACATAACAGCCAAATATACATAGAGGCACACACCAGGTAAGCAGGCTACCAAAAGCACAAAAACACAACGGGTCAACCATGACGAATGTAAGGGAGCCCCAATTTATCAAGCATGATCATGCCTTTAAGAGGAGAGGGAAGTTTAATAATAGGTAATTCTTGATAATACTCATAACCATAGCCCAAGTTAGCCAACCAATCCGCACAAGCATTGCCTTCCCGGTAAATATGGGATATGGTAAAATTAAAACTAGAAAGTAACGGTTTAATTCTCCGGATAATGTAAAATTCGTTAGGATATAAATAGCATTAGTAGCAGATATAACTTGAATAGCAAGTTTAGAATCAACTTCAATATGCACATTCTGAATACCCAAATCCAAACATATCTTTAATCCTTGGGATATACCCAAAAGCTCAGTAGTTAATACAGATTTAGTAGACAGAGGCCCAACAAAAATAGCAATCGGATTACCAATAGAATTATGGATAATACCACCCATACCTATAGTAGTCTTCCCAACAGAACCATTTGTATTTAATTTAACGTAAGGAGTAGCAGGTTTAAGCCAATTCACAATACGATCCACCTTAGTAACATTAGCAACATTGATATCAATACCAAAATAGCAAGCCAACCGATTACAGCTCTTAAAATTTTTTTGAGAAAGGAGATTAACAGCAATTAAACACAACACCTTATTCCTCACATTGTTAATGATCTGATTGGCCCAAATTTTAATATTATTGTGTTTAGAATCATTCCTAGCTTTCCAAATATACCAAATAACCAAAATAGGAATTAAATAGAAAATATGCCCTTTACCTTTAGAAAACCAGATATCGAGAATTTCCTGCAAACTAGTGTCGACGACTGTGTTCTGTGATCTATCCATCCACAATCATGCTTCACGCGATCAGCCACCCCCCTTGGCCACCCTTTCGTCTTAACTATGCTCCAAGCCTGGATGAACAATACAAACAGGAAATTCTTCTCATTCCTCAAGCGGTTGCAAAAAATCGTCAAAAATTCGACTATGATACCATTTATTGTGCAAACAAACACAACGGAAACAAAATCGTACTGCACAAACACAATGAACAGGATAATTTATGTTGTTTAGTGAAGATGTCTACGTTCACAGGGAGGGGATGATTTCACTATATTAGAGAATAATAGAAAATTTCAATAGCTCTCATGATCTCTCCCTTACTATCATGCAGTCCTTAAACCTCAATTTATAGAGATTTATGGAAACAAAATCTAAAAAACTTCCTAATCTATGCATCAATTAAATCCCAATCAAATCAACTATTTAAGGACATAATCAATTCTCTAATTAATACATTAAATGAATATCAAAGCTTTCCAAAGAATCTAATTTGATTTTAAAAATAATTCCAAATCAACATGGACGACATCCGGACTCTGCACGTAATAATATTTCTTTTACTTGAGAGGTGATCTACTGAAAAAGGAAAAAAGAACTATGACACACTAATATCTTGTGAATCAAGAAAAGTAATTTTAATTCTATGTTTATTTATATTATAATTTATCTAGTGGAAATCATTTGATGGTCGTCAAAATCATCTAAGTCCAAATTTGATTCAAATTGATTAAAATGTTCAAAATTGTTTTGATTTCACTTTACACTTGTTCGCAAATTGATTGGTTTGATTTAGATTTAGGATTTTAATAAACTGAATAAATTATTTGAAGTTTTTTTTTTTTAAACTCTCAGAGGGGCCTACGCGTTAATGTCAAAAATCGGTTACAAGGTCCTTAAAAGGATCCTCCAGCTCACTACTGCTCATAAGAGCTACAGGCAAAAAAGAATAAAAAAAACCTAAGAGCCGGAGGTTCCTTATCCTACGAGTACAAGAAAAACTAAAATAAAGACAAGGGCTGTGAGTAAGCAGCACTCAAAAAAGGAAGGGCAGATAGATCCCATTCAGCTCGAACTTCCTGCAAAAATATATATTGATAGACTATGATAGAGAAAAAAAGGAATAATAGCAAATAATACCTTGCAGTCAATTGAGCTCCCTAAAGTAGATGATAAAGTATCCCTGCAAGAATTACTCCAAAAAGAAGAATTAGTAGAGTAGAAGATGACAGAAAAAAGAAACCCAAATAAATCCTTACTGAACCAAAACTGAATATTAATGAAAAAACCCACCATCATACCGGCCAGAAACCCAAAAATGCCAATACTCCAGCAAACTCTCCAGGCCATCAAATAACCAGAATTACTCCAGAGAACCCCAAAGCAATTCTCGGCCACAGAAAAAACACAGAGAGGTAAACCCCCCCCAGTGAAAAAAACAACCTGAAGCAAACACCTCCCGGCCACAACCTGAAGCAGTCAACCACCACAAACCAAACAATGAAATCAAGATACCAATTCAACAGCCACTAATAAACCTCCTGGCAGAACAGCCCCAGGCCAAACATGACAGGAAACACAACAGCCTCCAAAGCAGAAAACCACCTCCCCAGAAACTTGGGAGGAGCAGCCAAAGACCCCGCAGGAAGCACAAAACCCCCCAGGTTACTGAAACCGAAAAACTCCCCACCAAAATTAATGACACACATAAGGGTAACCACTTTGATCTAAATTAATGAGGCCCTGAATATGAACGGGCAACTAAGCAAAGGTAAAAACATTAAAATTCTTAAGCATAGTGCCCAAAATAGTCATATTATGAGCAACAACATTACCATCCGCCGCAATAAGGGAAAAAGAATATAAGAAAGATCTCAACTTATCTTTGATCATTCTCCGGATATAAAACTGAGAAGGCACACCCGTATTCTCATCTTTTTGCAAAAATAAAAGGCTGTCGTAAAAATCATCCACCTCCAAAACAATGTTCTTCAAATTCAAATTGAGGCAAAGATTTAACCCATGCAAAATACCCATAAACAAAGCATTGTGTCTATCATGAGCAATTTTCGGCCCAGCAAAAATAGAAATTCAATTACCAACATGATTTCTGATAATACCACCATAACCATAAATATCATTAACTTTGGCCCAAGCCACATTGACCTTAAAGCAATTCGGATTAGGTTTCCACCACTTACAATAAGAAGTTTTAACATTCCTGCAAACATCCTTCCCATTAATACCAAAAAAAGAGAGGATAAAATAATAATTCCTGAAATTATTTAGCACAATTAAATTGGATGAATATAAAGCAAGAACCTTGTATTTAATTTTTAAAATAATGCTCTGGTGATTCATCGGACCACCAATAAACCGAGAGTTATTCCTATCCAACCAAATATACCAACAAATGAGGGAAGAAATCACATTCTTAGTATGACCCTTAGATCTAACAAACCAACGGTCCAACAATTGATTAATACCATACGAACTATCATATAAATTCAGATGAAATAAATCTTCAAAAAACGTCCAAACTTTGACCGCAATATGGCTAGAAATAAAAACATGATGCATATTATCAACATGGAAACAACATTGTCATTTAGAAGTAATAATAAGACCTCTTCTCCGTAAATTTTCATCAGTAGGAATGTAGTTATGAAGGGTTCTCCACATAAAAACAGAAACAGTAAAGGGGATAGAATTATGCCAAATTCTGTTAAACAACTTAGAAGGCACCTTCTTACGATGAAAAGAATGCCAAGCTTGCTTGATATTGAAAGACCCATCTTTAGAACCCGAAAAGAGTAACACATCCTTCACATTAATATTAATAGGAACTTGTAAAATAAGTTGAATAATACCATCCAGTAAAACAGTAGCCAATTTCGATCTCCACATCCCAACCATTGACATTAAAGAAATAATTAACCTTCAATTGAGAAATAGAAGCAGTATTAAGTAAATGGTCAATAGACTCCCCATTAAGCCACATATCTTGCCAAAAGAAAATGTTCCCATTACCAAGACCCCACATTAAGGAAGCCTCCACCTTCCATTTAACAGAGCAAATACGATGCCAAACTTTAGAATTACCCCGAGAGAAGTAACACAGGGACGGGTGGTTACCACCACAATACTTGGACCTCATAAAATTAGCCCATAGAGACTCATTAGCCCTAACATTAAACCAAAGCTTAAAAGGAAAAGAATAAGCCATATCAAACATTTTGTCCCATTGTTATTTGAGCTTTTGTTGTCTAAATAAACCTAATATTTTATAATAATCTTTTGAAGAAAATACTAGAAACCTACTCTAAACTAAACCTTAGAAAAATTTATAATATCTTTTAATGCTTTTAAGAAAGAAAATAAAAGAGTTTTTAAGAGAGTCCTTTATAACAATTTGATTGAAATGCGTTGATACAATTCTAATGAAAGTACTACTAATATAAATAGTGGTGATATCTTAATTTATTATCAAGTAACGTGAGAAATAAAATAAGTAGCCTCTTTAATCTCCTGTCATCTTCTTCTTATCCTCAATAGCTGCTTCCATATCTTCCTTTTCTTTAGCCTTTTCTAGTTGTAAATAGCCTTCTCATTCCAACATAAATCCACATTAAAAAATATTCTATAAATAAGCGATTTATTTTGCAACATTTAAAAAAAAAATGAGATACAGTTCTTAAGTTTATAATCTAAAATAGCTAGAGATGTGTGGTTGTAAGATGAAATTTAAAACCTAAGTAAAACTAAACCAAACTAAATGGTTTGGCTCTATTTTATTCATTTTCAATTGATTTGATATTGATTTCTTTCTTTGATTATCAGATCAAATCAGTTTCATTCTAAATTGATTTCACACCTCTATCCACTTGATTTATTTTTTTGTGCAATTTGACAAGATTTTGTTCATTTTTTTGGACAGTGTCAGTTGATAACTTTGCAAGTTATGCACTCATTTTGTATATTTTTTATCTCTTATCAAACAATTATTTTATACAACTATCTTTTCAAAGTTTTTAATATTGTCAGCCATACCTTCAATTCACAAAAAAAAAAATCACTACATGAAGAAGAAAGCCACTCAAATACTGAGTACAAGGGCTTGATTACACAATACATACATAGCATTAAAACCTGTTTTTACTCTATTTTGCAACTCACCCATAATGGTGACCCATGTGGATGGAGGAGAAATTATTTTGTGCTGATGCTGAAAGTAATTTATCATCCAGAAATCATCCAGAATGCACCACATCAGCAGTACCAAGTCAGGTACCGAGCTGAGTACTGAGCAGGAGGTGACGTGGTGCGTTCTGTTTGATCTATGGACATTATTCGGCATCCACACAAAATATTTTTTTCTTGTGGAGGCTCTAATTTTTAACAATTATCCTCTTAGTGTGATATTTTATATGCACATGACTGGTGTTTTTCATCAGTCCACCTACATACCTTATACTAATCAATATAGTTGTGGGCAGTTCATTTAATTACAAAACCGTTTTTTTGTTTTTCCCCCTCTAAGCTATATAAGAATTTGATATCACACCAAGAATGATCAACTAAAACTGTCATTGCTTCCATATGTGGATTGAGTTGTTGAAGCGGGAGAGTCATCTTAGAAGAATATTTCTTCTGATTAAGACAACATTGTTAAGGAAGTTAAGCGGATAGGTGAGAAGAGGTTATGGGCCAATAGCCAAACACGCAAGTGTTGAGAATTGGATACAAGCACACACGTAATATAAGACTACTTTGTCGTGTATACAGAATTAAAATGACTTTTCATCCAAACCCTAAACCTAATATTTTCTTCCCTGATATATAGTTACGGTCATTTCTATCTTCTTCTAGCTAGCTGCTTTGTTCTCTTTATGTGTGGGCTCTCAGCTTTTAATGGAAAATTTAGATGCCGTAAAGACTGAGGACATGAAGACATGCCCACGCGGACACTGGCGGCCTGGAGAAGATGAGAAGCTGAGGCAACTTGTCGAGGAGTTTGGTCCTCAGAACTGGAACACGATTGCCGAGAAGCTGCAGGGAAGATCAGGTTCATGTGCTCTAAATACTTGCATGCTATATATATATAATCCTGCTAAGTTTGATATATACTTCTTCTATATATATATAATTCGACTGTGATCTTCTTCATCATAGTAGAACCACAAATCTATCATGCTCGAACTGATAAACCTAACAACAAAAACCAAATCCGTCTCCCTCCCTCTCTCTCTCTCTCTCTCTCTCTCTCTCTCTCTCTCTCTCTCCCTCTAATAATATGCATGAACTGGTGAAGACTAATTTCAGTTAGACTCTCTCTCTCTCTCTCTCTCTCTCTCTCTCTCTCTCTCTCTCCCTCTAATAATATGCATGAACTGGTGAAGACTAATTTCAGTTAGAAAAATTCCTCTGAATAAATTTTATAAGGGATTTTTGGATGAGAAATTTTTTTTTTCTTAAAAAAAAAATTCTCATCCAAAAAGTTAGCATATTTTCAGAATATATGTTTCTGCAGCATATCATTTATATGTAAAAATCATCATAATAGAAGAGATGATAGGCCCAATATCCTATATTTTTAGCATATACAATTTAGTGTGACTTAAAATCTTATTATTAATCATATATCTTTTAAAAATATTGAGTAAAATATCTCTTCACTCCCTTTATTTTTATCGTTAGCCACAATTTTTCAAGATCAATTATTGTTTGTGTGATTTGAAATACTTATGGCTAAAAATAACTATCTGTCATAATTTTATAAAAAAAATTAAAACTTTAATTATTCATTTATTTAACAGTCACATTTTTTCAAAATTTATAACCAAAAATCAAAATCGTGGTTGTAGTTATTGTTTCAAATCACAGTTTTAAAGAAAGTGTAATTCAAATTTAATATTTAATTATATTTTAAAAATAAAATATGATTACAATTCAAATTTATAATTTTGATATTTTTTGTAGGAAAAAGCTGTAGGTTGAGGTGGTTCAACCAACTAGACCCTAGAATAAACAGAAGGCCTTTCACAGAAGAAGAAGAGGAGAGGCTTCTCACCGCACACAGGATTCATGGCAACAAGTGGGCTCTGATAGCTCGGCTTTTTCCTGGAAGAACTGACAATGCTGTGAAGAACCATTGGCATGTTATCATGGCTCGAAGACAAAGAGAGAAAGCCAAGTTCCTCAACAGGAATAGCTCATCTAGTGCATGGCCGGCCTTCTCTACCTTCACGTTAACATCCTTACCTGGGACTGATCAGAAAAGGCCCAACTATGGAAGCTTGGAGAGTTCGCATTACATGAATATCCCTCTTCTTTCATTCTATGATTCTTACCGAGTCTGCTCCTTTAGTGGAAGTGGGATGATGAGGAATATGCAGGAAGTTTTGAGACTTGGGTGCAATTCAACAAGAGAAATTTTGAGTAGTAATGATAGAGGAGGTATTCAGTATCTGGAAGAAGATGGTGGTAAAGCTACCTTGATGAGGCGAAAGGATGTACCTTATATTGATTTCCTTGGTGTCGGCAAAGACTGTTGAGCAATGGTAGCGTTCAGTTATTGCCTTGGCTTGTTTAAAAATAAGTTGTGAACACTAGAGATGTCACTCACCATGGTATTTCTTTGAACTCTAAAATGGAGGTCTGAAATTCCAACCCCTGCACGAACATTAAAAAAAAGAACTATGAGAAGGATAGGTTTGATAGAATTTTTGCTTTTGGTGCTTTAATTTGATTCAATTAAGTTAAATTCACACACATCATATACGATAAATTTCATATAAAAAACTTCTTAATTATAGCTAAAACTTTCAACCAACAGATCTAAATGAGCTGCATGGTTTGGGAGAAATCGGTCAGCAAGTGTTTGTAGCTGTATTTGCTGATGATTTGGATGCAATAAATAGTGGTTACGTAATTAAGTTAAATTAATGTTGCAGAGCTCAATCCTTTTCATCAAATGATCATCCGGTAATTTTTTGTTATTGTTAAGCCACAAAATGGATGGTTAAAATATATTGATGGATGTGGAAATGAAAAGAGATTGTTCTTCACTAACAACCATAAATTTTTTTAAAGCTAAAAATTGATTTGATTATTTGTGTTTCTAGTTAAACTTTGATTCCATCAATTTAACAAGTGGCATTAATGTCAATGGCTTGAGTAGGATCATATGCTATTGATGTCAATGATTATACTAAGATCAAGTACTGATCATGAGATATGTCGTAGCACCCATAAATAATCGGTTCATTTTATGATGATTAAGGAAGTTTTTGGTCAAATGACTCTAGTGATGAATACAAAGTTAAGGGGGTTCATGATACATTAATTATACTTAGATTTCATTTGTAACGGCTTTTTTATTTCTTCTTAAAGCAGCTTTTTAGTACCAAAATTTTATTTTTTTAACTAAAAAGCTGCTTTGAAAATAGTAAAAAAGCTAATCCAAACGATGCATTAAAATAAAGAGAGACTAATAGATAATATAGAGAGTTCTCATGATGAGAGAGTACATATTTATAGGAGAAATTATTCTGTGCGGAAACAGGACGTAGAATGTCGTCCGAAGACCAACCAGAATGCGCACGCCACGTCAGCTGTACAGAGTAGTACCGAGCCACGGTACTGGCAAAAGGTGATGTGGCGCATTCTAGTTGGTCTCCGGATGGCATTCGATGTGCACACAGAATAATTCTTCCCCAAATAGAGCTTCAAATTTGATCACATATTAAATAGTTATAAAAATATGTTAGTATAATGATATTAATAGTTTGGTTCTCATCTCAAAAGAGTGAAACAATAAATTAGTCATTGATATATTAAGTCCATCTTGAATCTCATTTAATTCGAAGTTAATTAGCACATCTGATTGACTATTTGATCATTATTTAATTCAGAATCTTGTTTCAATTTAATTTGTTGAAAAAACTGTTGGATATTGCTTCAACCACCGATACTTCTATATCAATGGGAGAATGAGAGAACTTAAAGCGTTCAACTAAGCATTGTTACTAAGTATTTCGCCAAAATATCTCTCATAATTATAACTTTATTCATTTCAATGATCTAAGTTTTCGTAAGAAACAATACCACATTCAAACTAAAAAAATTCCCTATTTGTTATTTTTGTTTGACTGTTAAACAAGAAATTAAGGGCACGATTAATTATTCTCTAATTACTTTGACATCTCATAATGATATATTTATTAAAACTATCAGTTTTTTTTTTTTCGGTCTAACAATTATTCTATCATCTTTAGTGCTAAAACAATTTTGAGTTTAATTATATTTTTCAATTAAATTCGCTTTATTAGTCGCTTAAAAATGTATAAGCAAATTTTAATTACAATTTTCTTTAATCATTTTCTTAAGAATGTCATTATTATTTGAAGGGATAAAAGCACTTGCGACAAAAAATATATTATTAATTAGCTATATTTTTAATGAAAACGTTTGACTAAAATATATTTTTTGACTCCATCATACTATAATTTATAAAAAAGTGCAATTATAAGATTAAAAATGTGATTAAGGAAATTGATTATAGTCATGTTTTTTATAGAATGAGTGCCTAAATTTTAATATTTAGATTTCGTTTGGGACGGTTTTCATACTGCTTCTTAAATCAGCTTTTTAGTTCTCAAACAATTTTATTTTTGTACTAATTAAAATTTTGCTTTAAGAAGCATAAAAAAATCTATTTTTTTTATCGTATTTAGAAAGCTGTGACTATAATTAAAATTTATAATAGCGATTGGCCTTTCTTTCAATTTCCATTTTGATTGCATCAAGAAGTAAACTTATAGCTTTAGTGCATGGCGTAGTAATGTGCCTTTTTCTTCTAAAGAATAAACATCTAGTAACTTCAATATTATGCAACTGTATTAAATAAACTTTAAAAATTGAATGGTAGATTTAAAAGATTTAATTGGGGTTGAACTAACTGATGACATAATAAATATTAAAAATATTTTAAAATTACTTAAATGATGCATGTATTCATGTTATAATAATGATATTTTCTCTAATCTAATGTATAACATTTTAAATAAAGATAATTCACATTTGGATAATTTAAATATGATTCTAAATTAAAATTTTGGAATATGATATTATGATTATTTATAAGATATTCAGCTTTAAATAATAGTAATATTCGACTTATAAGCTTAAAAATATAGATTGAAGAGAGGCAATAACAAGTGTACATGGATAACATGCCCGCTCCGCTAGGGCAAATGCCCTAGCTTCTCCGGCAGCTCCTTCTGGGTGGTTTCACTGGTCGTGGTGGCTCCTCTACCTTAGGGCAGTTTTTCCTTCTCTTTCTAGTTGTTTCTTTGCTTTAGTTTTTGTGGTTTTGGTCGGTTTTTTCCGGCTTTTGCCGGCATGTCACCAAAACTGTGTGATCCTTGGTTTTTAGAATGTGTTTCCTCTTCTCGTTCATTTTTAGAGGTGCTTGCTGGTTCATCGTCTTCTCCTTCTTTTCCCGATTTGAAGGTGTCGTCTTATCGCGGGTTACCTTCTCTTTGGATTTCTGAGAATGAAATTTCGGCGTTGGCAGCTCCGTTCCAATTTTCTCTTGTTGGATTTTTCCCGTCTAAGCGTCCTTCCTTGGATGCGATCAGGTGCTTCTTCTTTAATTTGAAGTTACAGGGGGAATTTTATGTTACTCTTTTGGACCCGACACATATTCTCATTAAGCTAAAAAAATGATCTTGATTACTTTGGGTTTTTTGCCATGGTTCTTACCTAGTTTTTAATTGCTATATGAAACTTTCAAAATGGTCTCCCCTCGTGGACATTGGTGTTGAATCGCCGATTGTGCCCATTTGGATATCTTTCCCTTAGCTCCGTCCCCATCTTTTCTCTCCCAGGATTCTGCATGGTCTCGGTTTGATCTTTGGTAAACCGCTTAAAATTGACACAACCACTTCTATTGGTTCCAGGCCGTCTCTTGCTCGTGTCTTGGTTGAGTTGGATGTTACCAAATCTTATCCTGATAAGATTTGGTTAGGTCCTGAGCTTTCTGGTTATGTCCAACAAGTGCAGTTTGAAGATTTTCCTCAATTTTTCTCTTCTTGTAAGAAACTTGGGCACTCCTCTGGCAACTGTTGTCCGTTGTCTGATAATACGATTTTGGGTGAATCTCTACCTAAGGATCTGGTTTGTTCTGTTGCGGGTAATTGTTCTTCTCCTTTGGTTGAGATTGCTGTTAGTTCCCCCCGTTTAAATGATACTACTCTCGGTTTGTCTCCTGTGGTTCTGGTGCCCGCTGGTGATACGGTTTTGACTCATGTGGAAGTTATTGTTAATACCCATAATTATATTCCTGTAGTTGATCACAATTTGAATGTTTTGGCTGGGGATGTAGTTGATGATTTTCTGTTGGCTAAAAAGGTGGCGAACTCTGGGCCTGTTTGTGTTTCCCCTGTTTTAGTCGGTTTGGAGAATGTGGAAAATGCTGTGGTCAATGAGGTGGTTCAGGATGCTTGTGGTGTTGAGTATGTTGCTAGTTTATCCCCTGACGCTCAACCTTTTACTCTTGTGGGTTTGCTTTTGGCCACCAATCGTGTTTCTCATAGTGCTGAGGACCTTCCTCGTAAGGCTCCTTTGGTGTCTGTGAGGTCTGGCCCTACTACTTTGGTTGGTCATGCTCTAAATTCTGTGGAGTTGGATTGCCCGGTTAAGCCTGCTGTCGTGGAGAGTTTGGGTGAGGAAGTGTGTAAGGTGTCTGTTTCTGGTAACTCTAGTCCTACTCCTAATGACAGCTTAGTGATTAATGATTATGTTAATGTTCCTGTTACTTTTATGGAGCCCCAAGGATTAATATATCATGTAAAGGATAATTCGGGCATTGAAGTGAGAACCCACCTGGACTGGCTTCATGACTATAGTACCGATTTCGATTCTGCTTCTGATTATGTTGAATCAATCGGAGATGGCGATCCTAGCAATTCTTTTAATTTGTTGCGTGATCTACCGGTTGATCGATTGCCTCTCCTGGTAGACCTCGTGGCCGGGGCAGACGTGGTCGTTGAATGTTGGATTTTGTGATGTTTTGGGGTTGCTGATTGTGTTGCTTTTCTTTTGTTGGTATGCCTTTGTGGCTTGTTGGTTGACCAATCAAATGGTTTTGTTTTGGACGATGAGGAAGCAGCGTGGCCGCAAGCGTCGTGGATGGCCAGGGTTGGTTGGCAACCTGGTTGGCCCTTCTTTTATGAATTTTCCAGTGGATGGCCCTGCCCTGGCAACCCGGTGCTGGTCTGAGTCCGACTTTATCGATCTTTAACTTTTTTCGTCTTTGCTTTGTTTTTATGTTATTCTTGTAAGATTATGTTGTGGCCAGATGTGTGGTCTTCTTTTGTAACCTTCTTTCATTAATGGATTTTTATTTTTTTTTTCAAAAAAAAAAAAAAAGATTGAAGAGAGGTTGAACTTTCTAGAACTCGAAATATTTTATTTTATCCATTCAATTAAAATCAAAATATCATAATTTGATCTATATTCGTAAATCGTAATGGCCGGTTCATAAAAAATCAGACATGTTCACTGATTCTCCAGTTCAACAATCAATTCAACCTTATTCTAACCAGTTCTTTGCAAAATTGTTTTTTATGCTACACCAAAGTGCAAAGCTAATTAACAGTTGAACCAACAAACTGGTCTGTTCAATCATATTTTTAAAATCATAATATTAATTGTCACACCTCAAGAGATACTATATATATATAGCCTCTGGGGGTTTCTAGCTTTGGAGTGTGTTTGCTGCTGGCTAGGGGCTTTTGTTGTTGTGGGTTCCTTGTCTGGTGTCTGTTGGGTTCTGTCATATGGTTGCTTCGGTCTTTCCTCTTTAGTTGTTCCCCTTATTTTTGGTTGTTGCCTAATTTGGATTTACTTGGAGTTCTTTGTTGTCTTGTAGGTGGCCTAGTTTGTTGGAGAGCTTGTGTCTATGATGTATCATTTCCTTTGTTGTATTTTTCTATGGTGTTCTTTATTTTCTGTAGGGTTTGGCCTGTGAGCCTTTTGGCTCCTCCTTGGCTGCTTCTCTTGATTTTCTCTGTTAGTTGTTTTGGAGGGGGTGTTTTGCCCTCCTTTTGCTTTTGTTTATTGTTTGATCTTTGTACTCTAGTAAGGTTCTTGGTTTTATTAGGATTTCTTTTTTTCTTTTATTGTAGCTCTTTGGAGCAGTAGCAAGCTAAAGAACCTTCTAAGGACTTGTAGTCTTTTGCTTAATTAATGTGTAGGCTCTTATATGGGTTTTAGCCCAAAAAAAGGAGAATTAAGGAGAAAAGTTTAGAATGTCTCAACATATCTTGGAGGACCATTTCTTAAGATAAAGTTATAAGTAAAAGAAGCAAAAAGTCTCATTGGTCACCAATTATCGAATAGAATGAAGATGAACAGTAGGTCATTGGAGGATAATGGAGATCAAGTATTTGATTGTTTTTAGTGATTTATGTGATGAGCACAATAAGTATAAAGAGTTGTTCTCAATTATATGAAAGTCATCAGAGGCATTTGTGCAATTCTTAAGGCATGATAAACTTGATTGAAAAGGGGATAGGGAGTCATGAAAACTAATCTTTAAATCACTACAGGAAAATCATTGATTTCCGGCGGAATTTTCTGGCGGCTTTCCTGCCGTCACGTTTCCGGGGGCTTTCTGGCGCTTTTTCGACGATTTTTTCCCAAGGAATTTTCCGACGGCTTTGAAAAATTTAATGAAAATGAATAATTTTTGTACTATTTAAATGATTTAAAAAAAATTAAAACTTATATTAACTATTTAATTAATTTTCATTTAGTGCGGGAGCTGGAGCGCGGGGATGCTGGTGTGGCGCCGGTTGCGCAGGAGCAGGGTGGCGGGGGCGTTAGGATTTTTTTTAATTTGACCAGCGATTTTAGCTCGCCGGCAACCGCCGGAAAAAAACCGCCGGAATTTATTTTCCGGCGCGGTTTTTACTGGTGGAATTTTAACCGACGGAAAACCGCCGCTAAATTACAAAACCGCCGGAAAAGGCTCAATTTTTGCCGGAAAATACCGCCGGAAATGGTTGATTTTCCTATAATGAATTGAGTAGTTTTATGTTGGGGAGAGAGAAAATCAACTAAGAACTTGCTGAGAATCATCTTCATAATCATCATGCATGTAAAACATATCTCCTAAAAATTGAAATACTTCCTATTATAATTTGTTGAAAAATTCAGATGAGGATATCCTAATAAAATTTGAATTATTGAATATAATATAAATTTTGATAGATTGATTGAACATCTATTATTTTCATATTAAAAAAAAATCTGTAAAATCCCATTATGATTGAAATTTAATGAATATCTTGACCTATATTACTAGACTATACCAATATATAACCAAATTAGTATTTATATCTTATTGATTACGTTGGAATGCCAAATTTAACATATTCAAAACAAAAGAATTAGGTTGCACCTACAAATTCATTAGGCTGTATGTAGCTATTACTTGGGATGATCCGCTAATCGGAGATAAGCTTTTTTACATTCAGGAGTGATGAACTGAGTAATCTCTTTGGTACTTGACGCAGAATATAATACTCAACCATTTCTGCTATCGCAAAGGCTATACCATACGTGAGATCCCCATGGCAGGATTGTCTCTTTGCTTATTGCTTCTACGAATGGATCTAATCTATATCGTTTGTATTCTGGATGGTGAGTGCATGGCATCGGGTGCTTTTCTTTTCGACAAAATATTTAATCAGATTATCAGATACTTTTAAGAATTAATATACTTACTTGTAATCCTAATTTTTAAGATAACAATCATTGAATATAAAATATAGATAGAATTTCTTCTTTAAAGTTAAGACTTTTATGCGCACTTATGATAATTTGGAACTTTATGAGAAAAAGAGAAGACTTTAAGCAGCCTGATCAGCTTATCTAGAAGTCCAATACGACTATTGTTTCCTCCAACGACCTCTCATCCTCCAACACCTAACCGCAACAGCAAGAAAGAATTCCACTTTCAGATTAGGGGACTTTGCTAATCCAAAGGCATCAGCATTTTATCTTACACTAAAATTGACGGGTTTTTAGTACTGTACACGAAAACAAATATTGGGCCAAGCAGCTAAGAGAAAAGAACAGTGCAAACTGAATTAGAAGCCATGGTTTCATCTGCAGAGAGACTAGCTAGGAATGAATCTGAGGAACTTAACAACCAATTGGAGGGAGGGGTCGTTACTTTAAATCTCTAGAGAAATATACACTCTTGAAGGAATAATAATCTTAAAGCAATAGATATAGAGGAAACAATGTCAATGAAGTCAGGCAGATTACCTTCATGACTAATCAAGTATCATCTCTGTTGCATCCTGGAGTATTCGCAGAGGCAGAGAAATATAAAGTTTAATGTTTTAGTTTTGTACGAATATCCAGCACGCATACAAATAAAGAGTTAGGGTACAACATTTATAGGAGACACCGATATTTTTATGTGGAAAACCCCTGAAAAGGGGGAAAAACCTTGGGGCCTAGCCCAATTTGAATGAATCAACTATTATTTGTAGTCGATTACAATTGAGGCCCTTCTTTAGAGGGAAGGTCTTGGCTTGATGTACGCATCATATGAAGTACATTACATGGTGGGAATACAAAGAGTCATTGTTGACGTATTTGCTTGGTCAGAAAGGCCATGGTTGGTGAGCGACGGAGGTCGGAAGGACTGTAGTCGGTGGGTGACGTAAGTCGGAAAGATATTTGTCGGCGGGCGACGGAGGTCATAAAGATCGTTGTCTAGAGATGGAGGTCAGAAGGATGGCGTCGGGTAGAATTCCGGCGTTGGACAGAAGTCCAGCATTGGATAGAAGTCCGATGAATGTCCGACGACCGATAGAAGTACTCGGATGGAATTCCGATGGCAAGTGGAAGTCCGGTGTCATGCAGGAATTTTGCGACTGGTGGAAGTCTAGCATTGGAAGGAATCCAGCTATGGGCAGAAGTCCGGCGTCGTATAGGAATCCAACGACGGGCCCAAGTCCGGTGTTGGGTAGAAGTTTGTTGATGGAAAAAATTCAGGCATCAGATAGATTATAGAAGCCCAGCGAAAGTCTAGCTGTGGGTAGAAGTCCGGTGTCGGTTAGAAATCCAATGACGAGCGGAGGTCCAGCGTCGGGTAGAATTTCGATTTTAGACGACAGCCGGCAAAACTCCTACACTAGGTTGAAGTCCCGCGTCGGGTAGAAATTCGATGGCGAGCAGAGGTCTGGCATTGGGAAGAAGTTCGACGTCAGTCGGCAACCGAGCATAAATCCGGCGTTAGATGGCATTCAGGCAAAACTACGACGTCGGTAGGCTGACGGGTGAAAGTCCATAGTTTTTTTATTGTGGCATGACCAATAAATAGGTGGAAGATCAGGGGTAATGGAGTGGTTTGAATGGACGGCTGATGTTGAATCCCTCCATTATGGATCGTTTATTGGGCATTTGAATGTCTTAATAATATCAGAATTCTGCGGTCTTTGGCTCGTTTAATTTGTATCGTCGAGCCACTCGATTCGACTATAAGCATGCCAAGTTTGAAAACTGTTTGGTAATCCAAATTATAGTTTGAACCTTCCAAATGTGCTTCGGGTTTTTGATTTGGACTCATTTGGGCTCAGATTGAGTCGAATTTGGGTTGCTGGGTTTGTATTTATGATATGATCAATTAGACTATAAGTTTGCTAAAATCAGAATTCATATGATCTCCAATTTAATGTTTGAAGTTTCCAACTTGATTCTGCCTCGAGATTCGTGCCCGAACAAGATTATATTTTTGATGATATATCATTTACCCCCTTATTTTTGGACGTCAAAACCTACAGAGTGTGAAAATATATGCTACAATATTTTAAACTATTCGAATCACAAAAAAATATTGAAAATTTAATTTTCTAAAATTTAAAATTGACCAAATTGACTATAGAACACATTAAAAAAAAAACGGTTCTTATGACTCTAAAAATGCCCGATTTTAATTGTGCGGGCCGGAATGTATTTGGGACCAAACCGGCCCGCCAGCCGTCGGCTGATCTGGCCCGCCGAGGTGTCATTGTTATCTTTCAATTGTCCCAGCATTTTGATGATAACTGAATAGAAGTATATAATCCCAGCATTTTGATGATAACTGAATAGAAGTATATAATCCCAGCATTTTGATGATAACTGAATAGAAGTATATAATCCCAGCTATATATATAATTAATTAAACAATATAACTTAATTAAATTAAATTATATAACTACACAACTAGTTAGGGGTGTCAATTTTGGGTCACAGATTGGGTTCGGGTCGAACCCTAAATTAACTTAGCATTATTCGGGTCAACCCTAACCCGACCCGTTTTTGCAAACGGGTCGATTTTTTGGACCCGCTTCGGGTTCGGGTCAACCTAAACCGACTTGTTTCAGCCAAATCTTGCGGCTCTATTCAGCCAAATCCCACATTTTAAGTAAAAAATTTCGCCAAATCCCACGCCTGGCAGTGACTAATCCCGGGCAGCGAGTACGTGGCAGACGACGCCCGCGGGTAGCGGCTACGTGGCAACGCAGGCAGTCGTGGGCAGAGTCATTTTCCGAGTTAATCCAGATCATTTACGGGTTTTCGGGCAAACTCGAACCCGACCCATTGTTTTAAAATGGGTTGAATCTGAGAACCCAGAACCGATCCGTTTTGAAACTGGGTTGGTCTAACCCGAAATTTTTGTGACGAATTTGAGTCGGATTTTCGTGTCCTATCAAATATTGACACCCCTACAAAATGAAAGAAGGTAAGCATACCGCAAGAGTGAGTGATTGGTTATTTATTTTTTAATTTCTTAAATTATAGCTGAAAAAACAAAAACAAAGAATTTTAAAAACAAAACAAAAAAAAATTCAAAACAGAAATTGAGGAGGAGGCTAGTCATTGTAAGTTTTTTTTTTTTTTTTGTAATTTTAGAAAATTGGTCAGTCATTCACGGTGCAAAACTGGCTAAAGCTCCGTTTGTAACGGTTTTTTTACACAGCTTTTTAAAAAAGCAATAAAAAAATAAATAAGAAGTTTAGACTATTTCAGTTTTTTCTGCAACTTTTTCATGTCCGACGGTCGTTGGAACTGCTTGCAACTACACTTTTTTAATTTTTTTTTAATTTTTATTTCATTAATATAACTTATCAACATATTTATTTATAAAATTTGTCCAGCCAACAAAGCATGAGCACATGAGTCCGAGTCTTGGGAGTTTCAGAATTCCAGTCAAAAGCATACGTGTGGGTGCCAAAATATCCACTGTCAACTAAATAATTACTACAGTCCAAATTCGCCAATAATTACGATTTTGCTTGGGACGGCTTTTTCACTGCTAGGAACTTAGTTCCAACCATTCTTACCATACACGTCAGGCAAACAAACTTTTCAAAACTCGCCTATGATTATTTAAATAGAGGTGAAAGCAACTGAAATTTTCTTCAAGTTATTAAACATTAATATTATGTAACTGTTAAAATTATTAGGAGAGTGAATCAAAAGGATTAAAGTTGGATTAATATGCAAACAGTAAAAAAAAAACATTTTGGATTAAAAACTTCAAATTTATGAATGAGAGTATTTATTTGGAAATTAGGTAAAAATATAATTTTTAATTGTCAGTACATGTAATTTCACTTGTTTTAACAAATTTACAGGACTAATGCACGGTACTATAACAAAATACTTTTTTTAGCTGTTTCAAGGACTTTACTAAAATTCTTGCATCAGTTTTGAAGTCTTTTATTTATTTTTTAACTAATTTTATATTTAAATTAAATATGACCCCCGGCCCAATCCATATTCGAATCCCCTTTTATTCGGCATGACCTATTAAGTGAAGAGAAAATAAATGCGGGTCATGCACCTGTGAGCTGATTGCTGGTAAGCTCGCGGAGGGATTAGTTACACCACGAAGCGCCTTCTAAGAAGGTGACAGTGAGTACGTATATACCTCTGTTCCAAAATAAAATAAAATAAAAATATATTTAAAAAAAAAAAGATGGAATCATGAGATTCAATTTTAGCATTTGACAATCAATAATTGAATGTCACGCCAAAGTTTATCCATACTATAAATCTCATTATGTTATAAACCAACTTAAAAATTTTATCATTATTATGAGATATAGTAATGCATTCATGAATTTAATAGGAATTGAAATGCGTGAATAAAAATTAGTGGAGACTAAGAAAACTAGTATTTATTTTTTGATGTTCTTATTTATTAATTTGTTCTAATATTATCAATTGCTACAACAATGGTCCAATAAATATTCTATTATTACAAAAAAGCATTTCTGCAATCATATAAGCCACTGTTGGATGAATGATTGTACAATAATTTTAAAATTGGAAAACTCAGAGAAAAAAATTGTAGGTGAAATGTAAGAAAATTATGAAGAGCGGACGGACTTAATTATAATTTTTATCACATAATTTAATTTTTCATGATAATAACTCTAATAAAATAAATGTATATAACTACTAATATAAACTTCAAGAACAATCAAAATTCTCAACTAATAGATCAATATGAGATGAGTCTTTGTTCACTTTTACGAAGACTTAAAAATAAGCAAGAAAGACGGGAAGTGAATATACATAAGCTACCAAATCAATCTATTTGCTTGTGTCATAATCAAATTATTGAAAATTTGACAAAAAGATAATTAACAATTGAAATTTTATTGTGGATTTCAGCTTTTGGATAAGAATCTAAAAAATAGAGGAAAGGTACGTTAATTTTATAAATATTCAAACTTTGAATGATAGCTGTAAAATTACACTTCATGAATAATATTGAATAAAATAAATCTATATCAAATGTAGATGTGAGATCAAGGCCTAGGTAGAGAGAATTTTGGTGATGTACTTTATCAGTTAATATGACTCGAGCAAATAGGGGAATGTGACCATATTAGATTTAACCATGGTTACAGAAAAATGTAAAAGTGCACTGAAGAAGAAAAAATACAAAGGATTTAGAGTGAGAAAATTCGAAATCAAGAAAAAATCATGAATAAGAGTGGAGCCAAAAAAATTTATCTGGAGGCATAAATTAATCATTTTTAAAGTAGCCCTAATCTTTTTGTGGTGATTTCATTTAGAAGTTCATAGTCCGGTGGTGAAAGTTCAATGGTGGTCCGACGACAGTTGGGCGGAAGTCTGGCAGGGGTTGACGGCCGAGAGTTGGTCCGACGATGGTCTGGTATAAGTCTGGCGACGATCGGCGACCGGGTGGAGGTTCGCTGGCGGTGAAGCTGTAGCTCTTGAAGCATCAAAGCTCTCTTCAATCTCCAACCCTAGGGTCCCCCTCATGTAAAGAGTGAGGGTCTATTTATAGATTTGTATGAGTAGCACACCCCGTTAATATAAAGAAGATCTAGGACAGGTTCGGAGTGCCATCCAAATATTGCTTTGAACCTTCCAAATTTCATTTAGAAGTTTATAGTCCATTGGTGAAAGTCCAGTAGTGGTCCGGTGACGGTTGGGCGGAAGTCTAGCGGAGGTTGACGGCCAAGAGGTGGTCCGATGATGGTATAGTATAAGTATGACGACGATCGAAGACCGGGTGGAGGTTCGCCGATGGTGAAGTCATAGCTCTTGAAGCATCAAAGCTCTCTTCAATCTGCAACCCTAGGGTCCCCCTCATATATGTAGGGTCTATTTATAGATTTGCATGCATGAGTGAAAAACACCGTTAATATAAAGAAGATCTAGGACAGGTTCGGAGTGCCATCCGAATACTGCTTGAACCTTCCAAATGTGGTTTGAGTCCTCGACTTGGACCCATTTGAGCTCGGATTGGACCTAGTTTGGTGTTGTTGGATTCGTCTTTTTTAGACGTTCAGTTTGACTATAAATTTGTTGAAATTGCAATTCAGATGTTCCCGAATTTAATTTTGAAAATTTCTAACTTGACTATATCTTGAGATGCACGATCAAGACGATTTTTTGCAACGTATCAATTATGATAAATATTATAATTTTCAAACTTGCTTGCTAAAATAATATTTCTTACACAATTTTTTTTATTTGACATTTTCATTGCATTTGTGCAGCAAAATGAAATAAATAGCAGCGTGATTAAGTCCTCACAGCTCATTATTTTACGCATTAATTAAAGATTAAGAGTTCGTTTCCGACAGCTTTTTTAATGCTTTAAAACAGCTTTTCAATTAATTTTTTTTATAAAAAATTATTATAGAGTAAGAAAACTATCTAAAATAAAACTTAAATTTTGAGTCCATAATCAAAGAAACTTTAGAGTTATAAGACTCACCACAAATATTTTTATTCATTTTTAAAGCCAACTTAGTCCCAAACTCACACATTTGCAAACCCTAAATCTTCAAACTGATAATATTTTAGTTGAAAGTCTGAACTCTCAATCCTTAAACTAAAAGATAATCATGCTGCTTCACCAACACGTTTGAAACATTATCAAGGGCGAGAGAGACTTGAAGCCTTTGATTTATTCTCAAGCTGCATATAACTTATTTGCATATAGACGCAAGCAGACGTCGTGGTGGCTTTCCCGGCCTTCTTGCATGCTGAACAACCAAGTTATCGAGAAGCAAAACGTCACCTTTCTGCCATTTGATGTCAATGCAATTCTCTTCCAAAAGCTGCTCGTAAATGCCAAACACTTCCGAAGGAAAAGCGCTTCCGTCACCAAATTTGTTGGTCGCCATATTTATATTATCAGTGTAGCCATGAATTGGGATGTGCCACGCCCGCTTTCCCTCGTGTTCAAACACTGGATTTAAGGGACCGTAAACAAACTCTGCGCTGCCATTGCTGAAGAAGTTAAGTTTCTCGGAGAAATGGCTTTTTCTGGCCCTGTTAAAATATATAGAGAGTTAAATATTATTTGATGCGCTGCGTACAAAAACAAAGCTTTAGCAAAGATTTTTTAACTGCTAATAAGCTCTATATTATCATTTGCCACATCAAATATTCACAAACAAACAAACAAAAATAATTTCTTTTGTTGACAGATCGATCGATTGCTAGGCGGCATACCTTTTCTCGGCCTCAACCTCATCGTCGGTGCCCAGAAAGGATTTCCAGGACTGATTAAGAACGGTATGCGTGCCAGCATCTGCGTCGCTGCCCGTTATGCTACCATGAATTAATCCGACTTCAGCTATCTTCGCCATGAACTCCGGCATCCTCTCCTCCATCTTCTCAATGATCTCATCACTAGCGACTATCGACGTCTCCCCTTTCTCCGGCGATGGCTCACTGCAGCAGAAGATTATCTTCGATGGCATCGGCTTCCGCTGCTTATTAATTTACCGTTAATACTCTACAAAAATTCTTAACAGGCTATGAGGCAATTGATGTTTGCTTAAAAAAAAAAAATCCTGAGATCCAATATGGTGTGGGTAAGCTAAGATCGAATCGGGTCTTGATCTAATTCAGATAAGAAAATATCGAATCGGGTCTTTTTTTTCCTACTATAATTCTGTAACTATCCGTTGCAAACAAACAGTTTTTTTCCGCTTTATTTATCAAACTACTGTGCAATAACTTTCTTGTTATTTTGAAAAAAATTGATTTAACGGGAAACATGATTTTTTAGAGAAAGAAAATAAAAATTATAATACTTACATTATTTTTAAAAAATTATTTTTACCATAATATTTTTATTAAATTTGGATTTAGGTAATCTGCTAAAACCTGCTTGCAACCAAACATCCCCTAAAATTGTCTAAAAGCATGCGAGGGTTGGTGAGACAAATAACCAGAGACATCTCGTGGTGGAAGTTTATGAACAGGTCCACTGAAGCCTCGTTGGCGGTGTAGATGCGTTCGGAGAGCTTAACACGTGTGGTGCTGCCGGGAACAATTTCGTAGGCCTCCCACTCGAAGGCCTCCACGGCGCGCTCGAAGTCGTCGACGGAGGCCACGTCGAAGCCGCGGAAGAGCAGCGCGCGGTGCCGGCGAAGCGCGGCTATGAGGGACTCGCGTTCAGCGATGACCGACTTGGCGAGGTTTCGGTTGGAGCCTGCCGATGGGAGCAGCGTCTTCGGGAAGATGTCGTCCCCGATGAACTTCGCTTCTGCAAGGCTTCCTTCAATGAATGCCCCCATGTTTCTCCTCTTTTTCTTCTTCTCCACTTCACTCGTTCTGAGAATTGCAGGAGGATGTAGAAGCACAGGGATATTTTAAGCACAGGAAGGAGGGTGTAGAAGCACAGGCATATTCCTAATTACCTTCTGCTTAATTATTCTTATTTTTTGTGCTTAAAATAAAATATTGATCTACTCAATTCGATTAATCAACATAAATTATGAACATCAAAGCTAAAACAAATTAATTATTATTTTCAATGTGATTGCAGTAGATCAGTATGGTATTGCTCTTAAGCTTAAAATAAATAATTCTGTCATATTCTAATTGATCAAGCACGAATCTCGAGGCAAAATCGAACGGGAAACTTCAAAAATTAAAATCAGGAGCCTTCGAACTCAGATTTCAGCGAGCTTATAGTCAAACTGAGCATCTCGGAAATACGAACCCGATGACACCAAATTCGACCCAATCCGAGCCCAAATGGATCAGAATCAAGGACCCAAAGCGCTGTTGGAAGGTTCAAACTACAATTTGAGTTACCAAACGGTGTCCGATTTTAACGAGCTTATACTCGAATCGAGCGGCTCGACTAGAAAAATCCAACGAGCCCAAGATCGTCGAATTCTGACATCACTAAGGCCTTCAAATGTCCAATGAAAGGTGCACGATCGTAGGATTCAATATCGGCCGTCCATATATTCAACCACTTCCTATTCGCTCCTAATCTCACGACTATTTACGAGCTATATCACTCCAGAAAAACTATAAATAGAGCTCTCATTCTTCACAAAGGGGACCAAATGAAGAGAGAAAAGAAGAAGGGAAGAAGAAGAGAAAGGGGACTCCTCCTCGACCACCGCCGGAGCTCTTCCCGCCGCCTGAATACGCCGGAACTCTGTCGGACTTTCGGGAAATGACGGGATTCTGCAAAACTTTGTAAATTTGCTTCAAGTTGTAATCTGATCGTCTCGATTTGTGGGACGAATCAGTTTATTGTAATTTATAAAAACAATAGTGGAATTTTTCAGCTGAGCGTGGCCCCATGGTTTTTTCCCTCTTCTGGGTTTTCCACGTAAAAATTATGGTGTTCATTCTCTTTTCTGTTTGTGTGCTGAATATTCGTGCAACGCTCGGATGTGAATTTGTAGACTCTACCGCCGCGTATATTCTAGCCCACAACACTAATAAATTCAACACTAAAGCTGAAAGTTTAAAAAAGTTATTAATCTCTTCTCATTTTTGGTCTGTTAATTCCTTGGGAATTGTCCTTAATAACCGGCTAGATACCATGCCTGATTCCCCTAGCAACATCACAAACAAGACAATAAATAAATAAAACAATAAATAACATTAGTGTTTGGCCTGATATTTGAAAATTACAAAGTAGCATTGTAAAATTAAAATTTTCAATATTATGATTATTTTCTTATACTTTTTTTTTAAGAAAGTAATCATGATTTGCAATAATTGTTAGGATTTGAAAATAAACTACAAAATAGAACCTATTATAAGAAATTATGATCAAACAAATAATTTCTTAAATTTTTATTTTTTATCTTGCAATCTAACTTTTTTTAAGAATGAATCGCATTGACTCATGAAAATGTAGTTGCATTTTATTAAGAGATAAGGTTAAAGTAATGTTTTTAGTCATATCAATATTAATTATAATTTTTGCAATTTATAATGGAAAAATCATAACTAAACTATACTTTCATACATATATGTTATTTTAAATAAGATTGATATATCATCAAAAAAAGTATATTGATCGGGCACGAATCTCGAGGCAAAATCAAGCCGGAAACTTCAAAAATTAAATCTGAATCATCTGAACTCTGATTTCATCAAATCTACAGTCGAACTAAGCGTCTCAAAAATACGAACCCAACGACACCACATTCGACTCAATCTGAGTCCAAATAAGTTTAAATCAAGGACCCAAGACGCTGTTGAAAAGTTCAAACCACTTGAGTTACCAAACAGCTTCCAAACATAATGTGTTTATAGTTGAATCGAACAGCTTGACGAGACAAATCCAACGAGCCCAAGATTGTCGAATTCAAACATCATTAAGACCTTTAAATGTCTAACAAACGGTACAGTGGTACACGATCAATGAATTCAATATCAGTCGTCCACCCCATCACTCCCCATTTACCCATGATCTCTCACATATTTATGGGACATACCACTTTAGAAATCTATAAATAGTCAAGTGATTGCAGTAGATCAGTAATGTTTTTAGTCATATCAATATTAATTATAATTTTTTCAATTTATAATGGAAAAATCATAACTAAACTATACTTTCATACTTATATGTTATTTTAAATAAGAACTGATATATCATCAAAAAAATTATCTTGATCGGGCACGAATCTCAAGGCAAAATCAAGCCGGAAACTTAAAAAATTAAATCCGGATCATTTGAACTCTGATTTCAGCAAACTTACAGTCGAACTGAGCGTCTCAAAAATACAAACCCAACGACACCAAATTCGACTCAATCCGAGTCCAAATAAGTCCAAATCAAGGACATGAGGCGTTGTTGGAAAGTTCGAACCACTTGAGCTACCAAAACGGTTTCCAAACATAATGTGCTTATAGTCGAATCGAGCGGCTCGACGAGACAAATCGAATGAGCCCAAGATTGTCGAATTCAGATATCATTAAGACCTTCAAATGTCTGACAAACGTTACACGATCAATGGATCCAATATCGGTGGTCCATCAAACCACTCCCTATTTACCCATGATCTCTCACCTATTTAGTAGCCATACCACGTCAGAAATCTATAAATAGTCAAGTGATTGCAGTAGATCAGTATGGTATTACTCTTAAGCTTAAAAACAAATCTTTCTGTCATATTCTAATAAATTCAACACTAATGCTGAAAGTTAAAAAGAAAATTAATCTATTCTCATTTTTTGTCTATTCCTTGGGAATTGTCCTTAATAACCGGCTAGATACCATGCCTGATTCGCCTAGCAACATCACAAACAAGACAATAAATAAATAAAGCAATAAAATACCATCAGTGTTTGGATTGATATTTAAAAATTACAAAATAGCATCGTACACTTAAAACTTTCAATATTATGATTATTTTCTTATAATTTATTAAAGAAAGTAATAATGATTTGCAATAATTGTTAGGATTTTAAAATAAAATTCTATATATATTAAGGGAAAAACCGAAAAACTACAAAATAGTACTTTTAATCTATTATAAGAGATTATGATCAAACATATAATTTCTTAAATTTTCTTTTTTTTTATCATGCATTCTAATTTTCACATTGAATCATGAAAATATAGTTGAATTTTATTAAATCATAAGCCTAAAGTAATGTTTTTAGTCATATCCGTGAGGATCCCGTTCTATCGAGCCTTCCCGTATTGATTATATTTTTTGCAATTTATAATGAAAAAGTTATAACTAAAATATATTTTTTAATTATAACAAAATTATAGTTTCATACATATATGTTATTTTAAATTAGAATATATGACTGATTATTTTGTAGGAGTATCAAAATGGGTTAATGGATTGAGTACGGATTTAATATGAAATTGATCTGATATGAATCTAGTCAGCCTAATCTTGACTTGTTTGATAAATGGACAAAAAAAAAGTATCAAAATAGTTATGATCTCAAGATCAAATTTTGATCTGATGAAAACTCTTGGTTAATACAAGGCATAAATAAAGGCTTTAAGACCTATCATGGTTATTTTTTAATCAGTTAATTCTGATACAAATTTTATATTTTAATTATTTCTTTAATTTTTTGAATAATTTAGGTGCTTAAATATAAATTTAATTTAAATAGACTTCGATTCTAAGATTTTGATAATATTTCTTACATTTTTATCAGATAAATTATTTGGCATCATAGAAGTTTAATTAAATAATTTTATTAATTAAAAGAAATAAAATATTGAAAATATTTCAATAATTTCAAAAGCTTATTCTAACTAAAATCAGAATTACTTTCAGGATAGTCATAAGTTTTAAAATTGCTATTATAAATTTAGTTTTGAATAAATTTTATGGGATTTATATATATATACCACAAAATTTTTATTTATTAAAATATTAATTATAAAAAATTTTAGATTTATAAATCACATAAAAATATATTGATGTAGTGGATCGTCGGAAGACTCGGCCTGCAAGAAGGATTTTTGGCTCCCAATCCAGAGAGGAAGAAAACAAGCTTCAAAAGCTTCAAAGAGTATATTATATCATTCTCCCCTTTCTCTACTACAAAACTGGCTTATATAGGCTAAATAGAAGACTCTAGAAGAAACTTGAAAGAAGCACATAACAAACTAATTAAAATAGGTCTAAGGAGTAATTTAGTTAAGATGCTCTGCATCATTCTCCCCTTGCGTCAAAAGGGCTCGACTCCGTCGAGGCGTGTTGTCGGGAGGGAGATAGCAAACCTCCTGGATCGAAAATTTTGTTCTCATCATTTGTTGCAACTGCTTGTAATAAACTACCATTTCTGAATAATAAAATGTTAGATTGTGATTCCGCATCCATTTCCGTCATAGGACCAAAAACGTTCGACCCATTGGCTCTCTGAGTAACAACTATTGCCTTCACAACATATAATATATCTTCTTTTGGTACGTAACCAAGGGGTACTCCCAGCCGAGGAAAAGTGGTCTCCAGCCTGTGCATCATTCCCATGCTACCACGCACATAAATATTAAAGCCTTGCGGCTCTCCATCACCATCAAAAACTATAACTATACCAATATCATTGGTTATACTTTCCACTGAGTTGTCTGTAGGCACAGTTACAACTATCTTGAATTTTTGAGGCAAATACAATGTACCATAGATGGGCTTTGGAGAATCTGGAAAATTAGTTCCATTGGAACTATCATTCCGAGCTGCAATTACCTCAAAAGGCTCTGCTGACATTACCTTCTCACCATCAACCCAGATATCATAATATGCACCAGATTGTGGAGCCAAAAGTGAAGCGATATTCTCAGCTATACGTCTGACTCCATTTGCAGCATTTAACTTCTCTTCCTTCAAATCCAACTTCTGCCTCAATAACAGTTGCAAAGATTCATTCAGTGCTCTTGAAGTTTTGAACTGACCACACTTGGCATTTGTATCGTAGGAGTGTCAAAATGAGTTAATAGATTGAGTACGGGTTCAATATGTAATTGATCTGATATGAATCTATTCAGCCTAATCTTTACTTGTTTGATAAATGGACCAAAAAAAGTGTAAAAATAGTTATGATCTCAAGATCAAATTTTGATCTAGATGAAAACTCTTGGATAATAAAGGCATAAATAAAGGCTTTAAGGCCTATATATCATGGTTATTTTTTAATCAGTTAATTCTGATACAATTTTTATATTTTAATTATTTATTTAATTTTTTGAATAATTTAGGTGCTTAAATATAAATTTAATATAAATAGACTTCGATTCTAAGATTTTGATAATATTTCTTACATTTTTATCAGATAAATTATTTGGCATCATAGAAGTTTAATTAAATAATTTTATTAATTAAAAGAAATAAAATATTGAAAATATTTCAATAATTTCAAAAGCTTATTCTAACTAAAATCAGAATTACTTTCAGGATAGTCATAAGTTTTAAAATTGCTATTATAAATTTAGTTTTGAATAAATTTTATGGGATTTACATATATATCACAAAATTTTTATTTATTAAAATATTAATTATAAAAAAATTTAGATTTATAAATCACATAAAAATGTATGCTCTAAAGTATTGATTTTATTTTAAATAAGTATGTAATGTTAACAATATTTTAATATGATTTAAAAATTATGATATTACATAAATAGAGAACAATATTTAGATATTAGTTATATAAAAACATAAAAATTTAGTGATAGGCGTAAATAAAAATGATGATGGTGGCCGCTACTAAGATTACTCCTCACATGCATGGGATGGGATGAAGACTGATGTGGCTAGCCAATGAGCAATTATTACGCTCGGTCACTGAATGCATTCATAGACCAATAACCACGCGCCACATCACCTAAAACTCAGTATTGAGCACTCGGTACGTATTGCTCGGTATGCATTCGGATATGTTCATACTTGACCGGACGTAATAATTGCTCCTAGCCAATCCCCATGAACCGTTTGATTCACCTTGTTCAATATCTTTTAAAGATCATAGTTTTGTTATTATTTTGAGCTGGAAAATCAATTAAAATTAGGCATCTATTTTATTATTCTAAATTGTCTTCACACATACGCTATACATTTTTTTTTTTACTCCATAGGGATCTAGTGTGTGACGCAATAGTTAAATTTAGTTTCTTTCTCCCCTCACCCAAGCTCGAATACCATAACCCGCCTGGGAAACTTTTTTTTCTTATGATCTTAATAAGGAATGTCGATATTAAAGACCCACCATTATAAATTTTAGTTAAAATTACAAATATTAGAAAGTGCCACTAAATATTAAATTTTAGTTTATCTTTTCTTAATAAAATGTGATGAAGATCAAGTCATTTAGACATAATTCAACAAAAAGTGCTATAATCATATAATTAAAACCTCTCCTCACATATTTTTACTAGGAGTGGCATTTCATTTCAGGGTGGACAAATTTTGCATTTCATTTCAGGGTGGACAAATTTTGCATATAAATAGATTAATATTTTAAAAAAATAAAATGAGAAATCAAAGAAAAAGTATTATGATTGATAAATTAGAAATTATTATAAGCTTAATAATCTATTTTGCATTTTTTTATAATGTTACATTACAGCTTCATTGAGAATCAAATCAAATACATCTTTTCAATATAAGACATTAGACAGTTATTGAGCCTATCATCAGTCATTATATTACATAATTGATGTTTGACAATCCTCATTGCAAAAAATAGTCTCTCAATAGTAGCAGTATTAAATTTTAAAGTTAATACTAAAGTAATGATTCTATAAATCAGAGGATTCACACTATCCTTCTTGAACTTAATAATTTGCTTTGAAGAGAAGGAAGTCGGTGAACGTGGAGAAAGACTCAGGAGAGATCGCTTCGGCCTCGATCTCGCAAGCGGGCTTCTTTGTTCGCTCGTTCCCAAATAAGGTAGATTAGGTTTGTTTGGGTCATTAGGGCAAAATAACAAAGTTGCCTTCTCTCAAATACCCAAAATACCCCTAATAAAATTAATATATTAAAATTTTGATTGTTGCTAAAAGAGTAAATGTCATATTTGTTCTCAAAATGAGATTGTTGTGAGCTAGAATATACACGACGATAGAGTTATGATCCTACGTATTAGCTAGCGTTGTACGGATATCCAACTCACACATAGAGAACATAAGATTTTTACGTGGAAAATCTTGGAAAGGGAAAAAATCACAGGACCTGGCCCAGTTGAAAATTATTCCACTAGAATTTAATTAGGTTATAATGGGTTGACTCGTCCCCAATGGTGATCAGATTACAAATATCAACCATATGGTTGAAGTGAGGGGTAAATGAAAGTCTGACATCACTTGATGGTATGGTGGAACTTTAAGGTCACCCGGTGACCTGACAGAATTCTGGCATGGCTTGGAAGTTTGGATGTAAGTTAGTTGAACTATGGTGTTTGTAGGTAGCTTGAAAGAACTCCCAGCATCAAGTGGTGGTCTGACGGAGCTCATGGAGTCAAGCGATGGTTTGGGAGAGCTTAGAACATCAAATGGTGGTCCGACGGAGCTTAGGATGTCAGGTGGTGGTCCGTCGGAGCTTAGGACGTCAGGTGGTGGTCTGGAAAAGCTCAAGGCGTCAAGCGATGGTTCGTCAGAGCTTAGGACGTCAGGTGGTGGTACGGTGGATCTTAGGGTATCAAGCGGTGGTCTGGCGGAGCTTAGGATGTCAAGTAGTGGTCCGGTGGAGCTTGGGTGTCAAGTGGTGGTCTGGCAGAGCTTAGGATGTCAGGTGGTGGTTTGGCGGAGCTCAGGACGTCAGGTGATGGTTCAACGGAGCTCAGGATGTCAGGTGGTGGTCCGGCGGAGCTCAGGGCGTCAGGTAGTGGTCCTCCAGAGCTCAGGATGTCAGGTGGTGGTCCGGTGGAGCTCAATGCATCACGAGGTGATCCGGCGGAGCTTAGGATGTCAGGTGGTGGTCTGGAGGAGCTCAGGACGTCAGGTGATGGGTCCGACGGAACTCAGGACGTCAGGTGATGGTACGACGAAACTCCGGGCAATGGTTGAGGATGCAAGAGCAATCTTCGATCTCTCTCTTTAATCCTTTGGCTTAGGGGTCCCTTTTCAAGAGGAAAGTCGACTCTATTTATAGATTTCTTGGAGTGTCATGGCCTGTAAATAAGTGGAAGATCAAGGACAAATGGGGAGTGGTTTGAATGGACAATCGATGTTCAATCCCTTGATAGTGGACCGTTTTATGGACATTTGAATGTCTTAGTGGCGTCGAAATTTAGTGATCTTTGGACTCGTTGGATTCATCTCGTCGAGCCGTTTGATTCGACTATAAGCACATCATGTTTAGAAACCTTTTGGTAATCCAAATTGTTGTTTGAACATTCCAACAACGCTTATGGCCCTTGATTTGGACCCATTTGTACTCGAATTAGGTTGAATTTGGTGTCGTTGGGTTTGTATTTTCAAGACGTTCAGTTCAACCATAAGTTTGCTGAAATCGGAATTCGGATGGTCCCAATTTTAATTTCGGAAGTTTCCAACTTGATTTTGCCTCGAGATTCGTGCTCGATCAAGATAATTTTTTGAGGATGTATGAGAAATATATATCAATTATAATTAAGAGTATGTTTTGGACAGCTGCAACTTTTTATAAAGTTGATAATGAAATTATTATGAAGAGAAGAACTTCGCTACTAATATTACAAAAAACGGCTTTTCATTAGAAAAAATTTCTGAGAAAATAATAAAAATGCAGTAAGAAAATAGTGATCAAATAAAATTATAAATTATGTCTGAAAAATAAAATAGTAGAAAACTATCACAAACAAATCCTAATTTCGCACAACCCCTTAGAGCCATGTCGTGTGCTGCCCAAACAATTTAATAAAATCATAAAAATTTAAGTTTTTGGCATAAAATTTTATCATAAAAAAATTAGATATGTTATTCTATGGACTTATATATAGTGGGAAACTCTATAATAAAGTCATACGACGACTGAAAACTTCAACCCCAGAGAAATTAATTTAACAGCTAAATTCATCACAAGTGGCTCACATCAACCTCTTTTTTTTAACATTATCAAAGGCAAGAGAATTTAAGCCTCTGATTTATTCAAGCAGCTTTACAAAACTCACTTGCACATACAGGCAAGCACACGTCGAGGTGGTTTTCCTGGCCTTCTTGCATGCTGCACAGCGAAGTTATCGAGAAGCAAAATGTCACCTTTCTGCCATTTGATGTCAACGCAATTCTCCTCCAAAAGCTGCTCGTAAATGCCAAGCACTTCCAAAGGAAAAGCACTTCCATCACCGAATTTATTGCTCGCCATATTTATATCGTCAGTGTAGCCAAGAATTGGAATAATCCAAGCTCGCTTTCCTTCACGTTCAACCACTGGATTTGAAGGCCCAAAAATCAACTCTGCGCTGCCATCACTGAAGAAGTGAACAGTGCTACATGATAGGTTTTCTTTGGCCCTGTTAAAATATTTCTTTAGCTAACTTCAGCTTAGTCATTTGTCTTCAAAGACCATTTTGAACTAAAAAAACTGCCGATTTTTATTGTATACCATCTTTTAAGTTCACCGCAATCATTATTAGTTTTTAAATTATTTGAATAAAGTTCAAACAAATTATGATTAAGGTTAAAATCATATGCCGGAAAAATTTGAATATATTCTAATTGGTTTGAGGGTTTGGACAATATAATTTTTGCTGGTCACTATCATTTGGGGGCTGTGGTTATTTCTGTTGCTGTTGCGCCCCTCTGGATGAGTGGGTTAAACAGGAATCATCTGGTTTTTTTGGATGCTATTAATGTTAGCTCCTATGATTATTATAATATCTTTATGAGATCTACTTGCAGGAAGCTCTACACCGATCGTCATATTATATGCTCTATCTGCAAGGTAATTTTATTTTGGTTATTACCTTTTTTTGCCTGTTGTCACTGGTTTTTTTGCAGGAAGACTAAGCTGAATGTCATCATCATTAGTTTCCTTTTTTGGGTTCTGTTCACTCACAGACCTAGTTTATTACTTTCTTATTTTTGTAATTGTAGAAAAAGGAACCATCGGCTCATAGGTTTTGTTTTTCTTTTATTAATTGTAGCTCTTCCGAGCAGTAGTGAGCTAAAGGTTCCTTCTAAGGACCTTGTAACCGAATTTTTGAATATTAACACGTAGGCCCCATGAGTGGGCTTTAACCAAAAAAAAAAAAAAAATCTAGCATTAGGCGAACTCTATTCAAAGAATATGTTCATTTTCAACGATATATTTGAATATATTCTTTGAATAGGGTTTGAACAAGGTCAACCAAAGAATTAAAGGTTCAAACAAGCTTGGATAGAGTTAAACAAAGCTCAGATAAGGTTTGACTAGAGTTCGACTATAATTGAACCAAGGTAGATACAACATAGTGCATTCCAATATCTTAAATATGTCATATTATAAGGTTAATGCATTAAAGCTCATAGGATGAGCTAGGCAGTAGTGTCGTAGGTTCTTGACATTGCATAAAGAGAGGAGGGTGGAGCTAAGTTTGTTGATTTGACCTAGTTGAATGTGCGTAAGCATATAGGATAGACACCTTTAAGACAATTACCTTTAAAAGGATAAGTTAATTGGACTTCAAGTCCTTATGGCTTAGCTGACCATTGGTATTAAAGGAGATGAAACAAGAGTTGTGATTAGTGAGATATTGGATAGATAGAAGATTATAGGAGTTATTAGGAGCGTGAAGCATATTCGAGAGAAAAAAACTTACTGATAGGTCTCAGAAGGAGGCCTTGATCAATGGTGGATATCGGAAGGGATTGATTATTGCCAAAGATGACCTGTTATGTGTCATCTTATGTTTTGGAGTTGTGCATCTCAGTTGGATTTGAGGTGATGTGTAATGTTGCTCATATGTCCAAGTTCAGTAAGCCTAGTGGTTTGGTGAACTAACAAAGAGTACGTGAGTGAGAGGTTGAGTACCATAGTAAAGATGATTTCCTCACTGATTTGGAGAGAGTGAAGTTTTTGAGCTGCCTCTATGGTTAAATTGGTTTTATCATTACATAATGAAGCTTAAAGATCATCAAGAATTAGGGGTTCAAGATTTGGTTGAATGATCACCTTGTATCTTAATATGATGGTGGTAATCCATTCAAGGCGCAGGGGATGATGTCCTTAGGATCCAGCGGTATTTCCAGCAGCTATGATGGACTTGGCTTTGGCTTTGAAGACCAAGATATATCAGGTCATCATTTGGTCTTTCATGGTGATATGCTCATTCTTTGATTGAATGATATACAAGTGATTGGTTGATTGCAGTTGGCACTCATTCTTAGTTTAAATTTCAATTCATGTTTAAGTGTGAGAGCATATGGTAGGAGGCATGATGACATAATGTTATATAATGTTGTGTAAGATCACTATAAAAATTTTGATGTTTTCTGAGAAATTCATAACGACGGTTTGTAAACCGTTGCTATTGATTTGTATAAACAACGGTTTTCATCGCAGCTAAAATTATTATAATTTCTTATAGCATTCAATAGCAACATTTTAAAAAATTGCTTTAAAAAACATTTTTAAAATAGTCTCACGATCTCTCCTCTCACCCCATACCTTAGCTCTCGCTCTCGTGTCCGTCCCCCAGGCTCGCCGCCTTCTCTTTTCCGTGCCCTAGCTCGCACTCTTGGTATTCCTGTTGTTTGCATTCCTCAGCAGAAATCAGACTCCATGTTTGTTTGTCCTAAGTTTGTGACTCCCAGGGAATACCTGTAGCATGAACGGGAAGCTAATGATAGGGAAGCTGATGCTGGCTATTTCGACCGTGAAGCAATATAATGTCGGACAATGATGGTAGAAGCGAAGATTTGAAATTGGCTGATCGATGTTGCACGTGTGGAAAATGAAATGGTGTAAGAGCTTGAACTCGAGCCAAAACAACAAGTGGACCTCCAAATTTTGGCCAATGCATACAGTTGCATGTGTGATGAAGCTCTCTTTCGTGACCTTTCTAGTTGTGAGTTGTCCACCCAGTTTCGTGAACAAGTCAGTGAATCAATTTGAAACATCACAATTGTGGATGTTGATATATCATTGAATGATTATGCAGGTAATTTGGATAAAGATTTTAGGATGATTTTGAAGGCAATTGCAGGTATGAAAAATTTCTTGGTTTAGCCATTGATGATGTTAAGGGAGCAAGATGCTACACTCCAGGTGCATGTTTGTCTCAATGCCTCAAAGAAACATAGTGCACTTTTTCTCCTAATACAGTCCTAAATCCTCAGCCAATCTAACCTATAGCCACCAAACTCAGCATTGAGACAATCTGCTATATTTATCTGATAAACTATTTCATTCATTTTGTAGCTTTAAACCAATAACTATTTATACTATTCATGTGGAACAAGAAATTGTGATAGAGCATTGAGACACTCTTTGTAATTACTACATAATACTTTAATAGTGGTTTTAACACCTACTAAAAGTGCTACTAAAGATTCCTACAGCAGCACTCTTGAAACTGCTGCAAAAACCATTCCAACAAATGCAAGTACATCAATTTGTAGTTGTTCCTAAACTACTGCAAATAATTTAGCAGATGTTTAAACCATTGCAGTAGGTAAAAAAGTGTTGTGAAAGTCTGATTTATTAGTATTGGATTAAAGAATACATTATAATATTATTTTAATAACTACATCTAAGAGAATGTTCGCCAATTTTAAAGTTAACCATAATCCTCTAAATTTCCCAAATTATCACTACATACCAAAAGCCAAATAGAGATGATACAGCAGCCCCATCTTCTTGCCAATTTGCACCATTAGGTTACTATTCACTAACCGCAGTAAAGACGGATCATACAAGAAAAACTTTTTCGGAAAAAAAAAAAGGTGATCGATCGATAGGTGTGCATACCTTTTCACAGCCTCGGCTTCATCATCGGTGCCGAGATAGGACATCCAACTCTTGTTAAATATGGCTTGGGTACCAACTTCTGCGTTAGTAGCCGTTTTATTGCCATGAATTATTCCGACGTCGGCCACCTTCGCCATAAACTCCGGCAACCTCTCCTCCATCTTCTCAACGATCACGTCACTCGCAACTATCGACGTCTCCCCTCCCTCCGGCGATGGCTCGCTGCAGCAGAAGAATATCTTCGATGGCACCGTCGGACGCTGCTTATTAATTCACCGTTAATATTCAAAAAAATCTCAATTACTCGGTGATATTGATTTACGATTGTTTCAACTTTTTAATGGTTTTTTTTTTATTTACAAATTTTTATGGCTCCGGTAGCGTTCGGATCTAGAAAAATATTGTGGGTTGTGGCGAGACCAATCAAAATGTGCTATGTCACCCATGGCTCGATTCCTCTGACGTTGTGCATTATGATTGGTCTCTGAACTGCATTCTTCGTCTGATCTCCACACAAAATAGTCCTGATTTAGGGCATCTCCATTTGCTCCTTTTTCTCTCCGGCAAGCATCCACCCAAAAGACAAATGAAAATATATTTTGTCATTTTATATTTTATGTGAAGAGTGTTAGAAATGAAGTTAGATTGGAGATGAATTACTATTTAATATGATTGTTATTGTATTTTAAAGTGAAAGATAGGTTCTTCGGTTGAATATGCCCTTAAATAGCTAAAAATTCAATCAAGATTATTTTATTTGTACAAACACTTCATATTATTTCTTTTTTAAAATTAAAAAATTAAATCATATAAAAGATTCACTCCTCTCTTTTTTTTAAAGAAAATTTTTTGTGCAAAGTTTGGATGCGCCTAGACTTCAATAAAAATTAGTTACGTCGCATATACACAGCATATACATAATACACGCTATGTATACAAAATTGTATACAAATTGTGTAAAAATAAAATAGCCTATTTTAATTAGAGTTAGGATGCAAAGCTTTAGAATCATTTCTCCATTTTTTGGCCTATTCGGTGAGGAATCGTCCTTAATAACCGGATAGGTATCATGCATGATTCCCCTTGTAACGTCACAAAAAAGACAATCAATAAAAAAAAATATATATACAAAGAGCATCAGTTTTGGGGCAAATTATTGCGTCCGCTGTCCGGATTCGTCTGGACACCAATCCGGTGTCACAACGTCACCAAAATACATCAGAATCTAGTATATTTGAGTGATGTGGTGTCACCGGATTGGATGTCCGGACATCCGGTGACCGGACACAATAATTCGCCTCAGTTTTGGGCCGGCTGTTTAAATGTTACCAAGCATCGTGTAATTATATTTGTAAAAATGATGATTATTTATAATAGTTGTTCGAGGAAGTAATGATGCTTAAAATTGATGCAAAAAAATAAAAATTATAATAATTAATTATTAGGATTAAAAAAGTATATAATTTAAAAACTACAACACGGCACTTTTTTTAACCTATTTTGAGAAATTATGATCGAACAAATTAAAATATTTTAAGCTTTATTTTATTTCATAATCGAACCAAAAATAGTATTTTAAGCTTAACATTATCTTATAATCTAACTTTTATGGGCAGTTAACCTCACAAAAGCAGTAAATATGAGCATCAAGATCATGTGGTATTGTAAATCTTTCAAAAATTTTGGATTTCTTAATTTTGCAAATCTTTCGATAGTCTTGACATAAAAGTATTGGAACCTAAATTCTTTTTTGCAAATATTTCGATAAATTTTTAGGTGATGGTATAAATTTTTATAATCACACTTTTAAAAAATTAGTCATTCCAAACTTACCAAGATTATTTATACAAGTTTTATAAAGAAAATTGGTGGAAGAATTGAGAAATAATTTACCAGAGACATCTCGTGGTGGAAATTGATGAACAGCTCCACTGAAGCCTCGTTGGCAGTGTAGATGCGTTCGGAGAGCTTAGAACGAGTGGTTGTGCCTGAAATTGCTTGGAACGCGTCCCACTCGAAGGCTTCCACAACGCGCTCGAAGTCATCTACGGAGGTCACGTCGAAACCGCGGAAGAGCAGAGCTCGGTGCCGGCGGAGTGCGGCCACCAGGGATTCGCGTTCAGCGAGCACGGACTTGGACAGGTTTCGTTCGGAGACCGCCGCCGGGAGCAACGTCTTCGGGAAGACGTCATCGCCGATGAGCTTCGCTTCAGCAAGGCTGCCGTCAATGAACCCCATCTCTCTCTTCCCTTTTCTCCCTCTTCTGTATCTTCGTTCTGAAAATGCAATGCGGACTTCGGTTTTATTTTCGTTTTCTATTCAAAACATATTTTTTAAGTTTGTTTTTAATATAATATTTATTATTTATTAAAGAAATAGTAAAAGTACAAACAAGTTGAGGGATTAATGAAGCTAAGTTTAATTTAGATAGGTAATAAATTAAGTAATATATTTTTAATTTAATATATTATTTGAATAAATATATTTTTTGGAGTTAATTATGATTAATTATATTAAGTTTAAATTAACTTATGAATAATTAATTTTGTTATATTAATTCATGAGAATTATGATAATTTAAAATTAATCTATGTATAACATACAGTTAATTTAGGCTGGGAACAACTTAACTAATATATGAATTAATAATTAATTATATTCGTTAATGAATAACCATATTTGTTATTTTATAACACACATCATTATATTTGATACATCATCACAAAATCGTATTGATCCGACACGAATCTCAATGCATATTTAGTTAGCAACTTTCAAAATTAAATTTGTGACCATCTAAACTTCAATTTCAACAGAACTTATAGTTGTATTGAATGCCTCAAAGAGATGAACCCAACAACACCAAAATCGGTTCAATCCATGTCCAATTGGGTCCAAATCAAGGGACCAAAACATGCTTTGAAGGTTTGAAACATTAATTGGACGAGTAAAAACCTCCAAATATGACATGTTTATAGTCGAAACGAGCAGCTCGACGAGATGAATCCAACGAGTCAAAGATCATTTAATTTTGTTATCATTTTGGCACATAAATGCTTGACAAAAACACTATGATCGAGGGGATCAATATGAGCCGTCCGATGCAGCACTCCAAATCTGTCATAGATCTTCTTCATATTTACAGGACATGCTAATCTAAAAAATCAATAAATTAACCCCCAGTTCCCAAATGAAAAGGGAGCTTATAAGACTTTTGGTTGGAGATTGGATAGCACTATGAGGTTTCAACCACCGGCGAACTTTGTCCGTCAACCATCGCCGAACCACCGCCCGTCCGCTGACCATCATCAGATCACCTCCAAGCCACTGATCGTCACCGGACAACCACCCAGACGCCAACTATAATTGAACCGTCGCCCGATCGCTAACTATTGTCGTACCACCGCTTCTTAAAGCATCTTTATGAAGCACTAAAAAGCAGTCCCAAACCAAGCGGCTGCCATAATAACTCGTGAATAGCATTTACATGAAATTCTTGATTAGTAGTTAACTACAATTCTGACTCACTCATGACATCAAATATTTCTATTTTAAAATACCAAACCTTTAGGTTCCATTTTAATAATTAAAACTATTTCTTTGGATAACTAATTACTTCCCTTTCTTATCTAAACATTTTAAATGATTAACCGGCTCCTCATTTTCTTACTTAAATATTCAGAAGAGTGGCCACTGATCTAAAGAATAAAACTACATATAAGTATGATATATTATGTTATTAAATCATTAATTTTATCAGCATTAATCCGTTTACATAAGGGTAACTATGTCATTAATTCATAAAAAATCGTAAATTTTATGTAATGGTAAAAAAAATTATTGTACTAATTTTGGATAATTAATAAGGCTAAACAAAATTGTTATATTGTAATTCATTAGAATTACCAACACAGACTTAAGCTAGGTTTTGTCTGGTAAGCTAGCTTACAATTGCACTTGGGGAAACATGATTACCACTTGATCAAGCTTTTTCTAACCCATTTCAATGGACTAAGGTACAACTTGCTTTACATGGATCAAGCTCTTTCACTACACATCTAACCATATAGCCTAATCAATTTCTCAAATTTAACAAGTTAGGTGATTCATGGCATCTAGGAGTAGCATGTTATTATTTTGGAAGATTAAGAGTCTGTTTGGGTTGACTGTAACATTTTATAAAGTTGGTTATGAAGTTGTTGCGGAGAAAACAGTTTAGTTAATTAATCTCATTAAAAAAAGTAGCTTTCCACCACCGAAATTTGTTAAAAAAAAAACAAAGTGAAAGCCGTGATCAAATAAAATGGTCGTTTCTATTAGAAAAGCAAAGCAACAAGAAAGATAATACAAATAGACTCTAATGTTTCATTTGGAACAGTTTTCTTACTGCTTTCTAGAGCAGCTCTTTAGCACAAAAAATTTTGAACTAAATTTTTTTTTGAACTAAATAACTATTTTAGAAAATAGTAAGGAAGCTATCCCAAATAAAATAGAATTCCCAAATAGGATATCCACTTTTTATAGCACAATCAAAATATGTAACTATATACTTAAATGCATACCCCATGTTTATAAATTTTTATCTTAATTATATAGTTGTGTATTCAAATGTTTTATTTAATGCTCAATTAGTCAATGAACTAATGAGTAAACACTTATGCATGATAATTCTCTATAATACATAACTATGAACTTGTATTATGATATAAAATTATGATATTTCAAAAATATAATATTTTCTTTTCTACATATATAAGAGTTTGTAATATATGCAAAATTAAACATGTAGGATTTATTGAGTATATTACTATACAAATATTTATTTTAAAAATTAATTTTTTTAATATATAGTATATACTCGTGATGTAATGTAAAAAATACACCTATTTACTACATATTTATGATTTATGGTGCTTTTTCTTGAATATATATAGTCATACATTCAAATAGTTTGAATAAATACTCAATAAAATGATGAGTATACATTCATACATTTAAAAAATAAGTATTTTCTATTTTATACTTTAGTATTTAAATATTTTAATTAAATTCTCTATAAAATAATGATTATATGTTCATGTATTTAAAAAGTAAGAAAATTCTGTTGTGTATATATAGCTATGCATATTATATAAAATTATACATCTATATACTCCAAAGTTAAATTAAGGAGTTCTTCTAAGTAATTGCTATATACTTAGACTAATTAAAATAAACTCATATACATTTCATACACGTAATACTCAAATTGAAGATCATTAAGTTGATAATCAAAGCTCTCAATCAACAAAACAAATACGTGCTACCATTTTGCTATGAGGCTGATTTAAAAGGCCATTCCTTATAATGGTATTTACCTGGTTGACTTGACAATCTTGCAATTGCTTTAGGATATTTATGTTTTTCTCACAAAATGAAGAAGAGGCTTTTCTTTTTAGGCTTTATTTGAAATAATTTTTCTATTGTTTTTTAAAACAATTATTTAATACAAAAAATTTTAGTCCATGAAATTTTAAGATAATAAAGTTGTTCTAAATGAAGCCTTATGCTTAGTTTGGGATATATTTCTTACCGCTTCTTAAAACAACATTTTAGTACAAAAAAATTAAATATTTTTTTTTTTAAAAGTTGTTCTAAAATAGAGTAAGAAAGTTGTTCCAAACAAAGCCTTAGCATCACTGTAATGGCCTCCCCCTTGTGCTATGAGCACAACAGTAGACTTCATGTTACTGGGACTTAAGCATCACACTCTCAATTTGAAAATGAGAAATGAAATATTACCCTTGGAAGTAGGGGTGTCAATTGGGTCAGCAGGTTGGATTCGGGTCAAACCCGAGTTGACTCGAGCATAAACATGTTGACTCGAACACGACCCGTTTAGTTAAACATGTATGGATTTCTAGCCCAGACCGACCCTCATGGGGTTATCGAGTTGACCCGATTCGACTTGCGTACTCGAACTGGACGAGGTCAGAGGTGCCAGCCTGGTCCTTGAATCGCATCAGTCGACGAGCATGTAGGGCTTAGGTGAGGTTGGAGGCAACTTAGGCAAGGCCCATGCCATGGGGCTCGACCTTGAACTGGAAGGCCTGGAAGGCATGACCGACGTTGAAGGCCGCAACCCATATGAGCACACAAGGTTAATTGGGTCAGACGTTAGAGGTGTGTGCGAAGGTAGGGCACGACCTGGAATGCCACATGTGCGCGTGAGCTGGCTAGAGCTGGGGCTGGCGGTCGGGGTCGTTGACGGTTGGCAGGTTGTACGCGGGCTAGTTCGTGTTGTCGCAGTCCCACATACTAGGTCGACAGTCAACCGGGTTAGCTTGGTCAACTCCGGGTTATCGGGTCAAATCGAACTAGACTCGTTTTTCATACGGGTCAAAAATCCTAATACAGATGAGACCCGTTTCACAAAAGGGTTGACCCGAACCCAAATTTTTTATGATCGGATTTCAGATCATGTCAAATTTTGGAGAGATTATTCTGTGCGGATGTCAAACACAACTCTACATTCGGATACCAACTAGAATGAGCAACATCAACGATACCGACGCTCAGTACCGAGGGATACTGAGCCGCGGGCTTAGATATCTGGACATGTTCTGCTTTCGCACAATAATTTTTTCAACTTTTGACACTCCTACTTGAAAGGTAAACAACTATTGTATTCTTGTCAAACTGAAAATGTTGGATTTTTTTTTTGTTTATCCTATTGTGTGCTTGCTGGGATGTTTTGGCCTAGTGGGTATGCCGTCTCAAATTTTGGGATTGTTGTTTTGATATTTTCTAGGCAATGCGTGTGTCTTTCTCTGGAGTTTTCAGAATTTTTGACTTTGTTAAATCCTGCGTTTTGCCTTCCTCGGCAATTTGGTTTTGGGCTGGATGTCTGCTCAACCCATAACTTTTTGACTAAAATGTTATGGAAATATTTTATTGGCTTTTTCGGCTGTCCATATCTAATTATTGAAGAAACAGAGAGGAAGATAACTGAGATCAAGAAGAGAACCGGAAGAATAAATGTAAAACAAAGAATGATTTCATTACTTAGAACTGTACAGTTTACATGTATATATAGACATGAGAATATCCTATTGGCCAATGAACAAATGCCAGCTAAGCAGAGAAATTAAATACAACTATATTTATTTCTGTTTACACTTTAACATTCCCCCACAAGTTAATGGGTCTTCAGAGACCGTTAACTTGTCTCGTAATGTAACAAATCTTGGTGTTGATAGAGCTTTAGTAAATATGTCCGCCGTTTGATCTATAGTGCTAATAGGTATGAGGCGAATGTTGTTTTGTTGAAGATGCTCACGGATAAACTTTTGATCAATTTCAATATGCTTCGTTCTGGCGTGAAACACTGGATTGTTGGCTAGAGCAATAGCAGAGGTGTTATCACAAAAAATATCCGTGGGTTCGGTTTGATCAATTCCAAACTCCAAAAGCAGCCGTCTGAGGCAGACAATATCTGTCGTGAGTGCAGCAAGCGCCCGATATTCGGACTCCGTGGAGGAACGAGCTACTGTGTGTTGCTTCTTAACCGTCCAGGAAATGATTGTATCGCCTAGATATGAACAATAACCCGATGTCGATCTCCTTGAATCCGGATCTCCAGCACAATCCGCATCTGAAAAAGATTTGAGATGTAGATTAGTTCTAATAATCGGAATTCCAAAATTAATCGTACCTTTAATATATCGTAGCAGCCGTTTAAGCATGAAGAAATGTTTCGGTTGAGGCTCATGCATATATTGAGACAGCTGATTTACACTATATGCTATATCCGGACGAGTAATTGTAAGGTATTGTAAGGATCCAGTTAGACGTCTATATAGTTTAGGATCCATTTGCTCCGGTGTGAATGAGAAAGATTCCGAAAATTTGGTACAGCTGGGATTGGCCAGAGGTTTGCAATCTTGAAGATTCATTTGCTGCAGAAGTGACCGAGCGTATTGACTCTGGGATAAGAAAAATCGATCTTCTGTTTTTGTTATTTTTATCCCAAGAAAGTCATGAACAGGTCCTAAATGTTTCATAGCAAACCGTGTGTTGAGCTGAGTAATAACAGAGGAAATGGCTGTAGAGCTATTTCCTGTAATCAAAATGTCATCAACATAAACTAGCAAGAAAATAGTTGTAGAATGAGTACGAAGAGTAAGTAAAGAGGGGTCCGATTTACTGTGAGTGAATCCAATGGATGTAAGAAACACAGTAAACGTTGTATACCATTGTCGCGGCGCTTGTTTAAGACCATAAATGGCCTTGTTCAGTTTACAGACATGATGCGGAGCCTGTGCGTCTTCAAAACCGCGAGGCTGTTTCATGAA
>NW_021318636.1:250391-250800 GCF_001605985.2 Dendrobium catenatum
TGAAATTCGCTTCCGCATAAAGTCATAAAAAGATATTTCTTTTCATTAAAAGAAGTTTTCAATCATCCAATTCACCCCCCTCTTGGCGCATCTAATAATATCAAAGAAGAAACGAACAAACACAGAAATGTAAGAAGTCATATGAAAAACCTTAATAATTGATCCTGAAAGAGATTGAGTTATATTTGTAATAAAAAAAGATAAATGTCATTAGAGAATAAGAAAGATTCATATGATTTAAGTATAGATATAACATAGACAAGAAAAAGAAATATCAAGGTCATGAAACAGTTTAGACACTGAAATAAGCAAAATTATTGCAAAGTATATAAAATGGAAATATATGTATTTCAAATTTCAATAAAAAATAAAATTGAACAGAAGATTCATTTGAATTTAAAGATTAAAA